>NW_027110569.1:32279-73101 GCF_000696795.3 Halyomorpha halys
GGTAAATTATGAATAATAATGTTAAATAAATGAATTGATTGTAGGATCATACAAATAATGGAAACTTTTGTAATAGATTGTCCCTGAAGATGGCCGAATTGGCCGAAACGTTGGACATGTGAATGAAATAAATGTTTTGAGACTATAATTTTGGATAGTGTTGTTGAATTATTTAGTAAATTATTTTTATTATGAGTATGGATATTGATCTTAAATGACTTATTTAATCGATGAACTAATTAGTTAGTAAGTATAAATTGACTGTTTTGTTTGATCAGTGTATATTTTACATTACTACGCTAACTATTCAACAAGAAATCCTTTTAGTGAGGTTATTATAGTACACTAATAGTATTATGCTTGTTCCCTCTTCAGGGATAGTGTCAAATGAACCGCTAGGATTCTGTCTTATTTTCTGTTCTTTTTTGATATGGTTTTCGCTTGGGTTTTGATGCGATTTTTTAATATTTTTAGGAAAAAAAATATTATTACTTATTCTTGAGTGAGTATAGAATAATCGTCATTTATTTAATTTGTTCCTATGTTTTCGAAGATAAGAATCTAGAGAGATCTTTGATACCGTAAATTTTTTTTGGCCCGAAAACAATAATTTGACGAATTATATTGTTAAAAATATATTCTTGGGTTATTACACATTTAAAAAACGTTGTGAAAATGGGTTGGAGTATTGAACCCTCAACCTTCTTCTTTTTTTTTTTTTTTTTTTTAAATTTTAGCCCGAAAAGAGAAGAATACAGTAGATGGAAAAAACGAAATGCAAACAGGTTTAGGATGAAGTATATTTGATTTCAGAGGATAGCCGGTTTCTGACTGCTGGTATAAACAATGACCATCCATCCAGCTTGTAATTTAGTCAGTGTCCGCTACTGGCCTTTGTTTAGTAAAGGAAGGTTTATTCTGGTTGAGAGAGGTACTGGGTTTCACAATATGTGTATCGCTCCCATCACTCCAAACTTATCCTTTTTAGTCTGAATAAAAGAACTTTAATATAATACACACATCAGGGTCTTTTATCTCTTTCATAACTGTAGATGTTGGTTTGGGGTAAATGAAACAGTCAGCTACAGTACAAAAAGTATTAATTCTAATAAGCATTATTTGTGCTCACAAAGCTTTAGTTCTAACCCCGTTATGTGATTATTGATAATGACATCCTACTGACCCATAGATTGGAATGGTCTCAGTTGAAGCATCTGAGTTTAATGTTTTCCTTAGGATTGTATCGAAGCTGACAACGTAATAAGAACACAAATTTTTAAGTTTACTTTGATACTTATTTGTTTAAAAATCTTACATCACTTGGAGATTGTGACACGTGATGAACAGCACGTCTGGTAAGTGCACCTAATGTAATTCAAGTCTTGCTGTGTATGCTCTATGATATCCATGGCACCCCATCATCTGAAATGAGGGTTTATGGAATCCCGGTACCTAGATGATGCTACCAGACCAAAGAGAACCTTCTAAAATTGTAGGCTGTCCAAGGAGGACTTATGTTTCTGACTATATTTCATGCGTGGATATTGCGCAGGCTTTTAACCAGATATGGCACGCCATTTTGCTCTAGAAGCTTAAAATGCATTAAACAGAGCTTATTCCAAGTCCCTCGATCCTACCTCTAAAACCGCTATTTTGAGTTCGCTGTGGTACAGAATATTCCAACTGTTAACCTATTGAGGCCGGTGTTCGACAAGGCTTCTCATCTTTGTCTTCATCACAGATATTTATATTGATTCGGATACATTTCTGGTAACATTCGCTGTTGACATCGCCATCCTTTTATCTGTCTTGGATCCTGATACGGCATCCTCAAACCTCATAGGCCCCTCTCCCTAATTAAAGACTCTTGTAGCGATTAGTGAATAAAAGTAAATGAATCCCCTACCGCAGATATGTTGCCTGCTACGTTAACTTAGCAACTACTCTGATCCTGTCCGTCAGTTCTTTTTAACTTCATAGTCCTTTTTAGCTATCTCAGAAATATTCCTATCATCCTATATAGACAAGACTAATGTGGAACTCTCATGCTAGACTTAGGACAACCGAAGATTTGAACAACTATATAAGCTAGTAAATTGCAAAATCTCAGCTTTTAATTGGAATAATGCTGACAACTGGATTGTTCTTCATAATACAATTGTATAATCTCTCTAAACTACAACTAGAAGGGACAACAAAACATTTAATCTTTTCAGTTCAAAGTCCATCAAACAATAATCAATTCTACATTATATCTTCATCTACAAAACCTTACAGCATTGCCTTAATAACGCTGTCTCTGATCTATTATCATTCTATTGAATTAGTGCGATCCTTATCCTGCTTTACCCATCCCTAGGTAATTACGTTGGAATTCTTGGAATGGTCCGAATCTCCAAGTCCTGAGAGTCGTCGCTCAGCCACTTTTTTTCCTTCACTAGTTGTACTACTTCCCTTGGTTCAGAGTTCTCCACATTGAATGTAAATATACATATTGAATGTATATAGAAATGAATGTTTAATTAAGATGTTATTATGTTTTTTATTTTTCATCGTTTAATTTGTGCATCTCTTTATATAGAAATTATGTAGTTAATGGCTTGATTTTGCTTTTCTGGTTATATAGTTCTTTCAAGTGACGGGGCTTCAGTTATTAAATGCTTTGATTCCGTGAAGGAACATAATATACAATCCATTATCTTTGTAGTGAAATAGAGGCTATGCTTGAATTCCTATCAAATGGTTTATGACATCGGTGATAGCCTATGGAGGTGTAGGGTGAGATTTATATATTTTTTATTCTTATTTTTGTTATTTTTCTCAAATTCAAAGACCTTTTTTCATACGTCTATAATGGAAGATGAATTTTAACTTGTTCTTCAATAAATCATTTTTAGATAATTAAAGTTTTCATTCTTGATTTGTGAATAATGCGATTCAAAACGTATTTCTAGCTTTTTATTTTGAAGGCAAAATGATCAATACCTAAAATGAACATTCTGATCAAAGATTCAAGGTTTTTATGCTTTTATAAGTTGATAACGCTAACCCCTAACCTTTTCTGGCAAAGGAATTCTATTCTGACAAAGCTGTTTTGTTTGCGAGTGAAAGAAAACAAAGACGTATTGTGATGGGGGGGATATTTGATTTGTGCTGTTGTGGGCCGTTGTAATTAGGTTTGATATAATTTGACTGAGATGAGAGGGCGTGGTTGGAAGAGCGGGGCTGTTAAATGAAGCTGTCATATTATCTCTAGTAATATCTGTGCGCCAGGGCTTTCCCCTCCTCTTAACTTCCCCCTCACTCTCTCACTCTCTCCCTCTCACTCCCTCCTCTCTCTTTAACCCCTCACACACTCCTCTTTAACCTTCCCTCCTTTTTATAATTTTCTATATTTTCTTTTCTTTATACCTCTTAAGTAAGTATGCTTTTCGTTATTTTATTCTGAAGAATTGTTTGAGTGTTTTCTTTTTTTGTTTTTACCGTAGATCATTTTTTAATTTAATTAATTTTATTATATATCTATCCACTCTATATTTATTAAAATGTATTTTCATTCTGGCAACTAGCTTGTCATAACTTTTAAGTCGATAGACAGAATTTCGCTTCATAAATCTTCCGTTGAATAAAATTATATCACTGACTCTTCATTATCTTACGCATAATTTTCATCAGCTGAAATAATCGAATGTTTTCGTAAATCTGTCATTTATACCCCGCTTACATTCAATACATTTGTTTATTAAAAGAAGCTAACAATAGTCAGATTAAGGAATCGGTACCAGTTGGCAAAAAATATTATTTGACATTAGGATAATTAAGCATGGACCCACAATAAGCATGTGATGAAACTCAGGAAGTTCAAAGTCATTCTGATAGCAGTCCCTCTCTTCTTAAATCTATCCCTGGACCTACCAACTTTACACTGAACAATACCCCTATATCATTCCATTATGATATGTTACTTTTGAACATTCCCCGTTGAACTAGAGCAACCTCCTAGGAGGTCAATCGTCTTTGGTTTCTCATTCCACTTAAAACCCATAAATTACTAGTTTTCTACCTCTTTGAACTGAGGTTGTCTTTTGTATAATTAAGTCGATGCTAACGTTGAACGACTTATAAGACTGCTCAATATTATTGTCGGATGTGCAATAATTATGTTTTAATTCCCGAATTACCCCGAGTTGGAATAGCTGTAACATTCCTACCGATGTCAGTATTTCTTAGCGTTTTTCTATACTAGATGATAATAAATCAGTGACACTCCTGCATTATAAATTATAAATGTTAAATTATTGAAATATACTATAATCTATTAATTATAAATCCTGTACTATGAGGTCTAGTCTATCTGATTTCTATTCTTCTTACCGAACTGCTGCTTTTGACGGGGTCTTTCCTATTGTTTCACTCTGGAACTCTATACTAAACGCCATGCAGTATAAATAGTCCCCCATTCAGATTCATCTTTTTTAACCACCTTTTCCTGCTCCAATCAAAAATTATTATTATATTGTACTTGTTTTCTGTAAATATAACTCTCAAAATGTCGGATTTTTTTTCGTTTCTTTTTTGTTCATATTATATCATTTCTCCTAAAGTAAATGTTATCACTGTGAAGCTGAATTAAAAATTTCGTTTAAAATTTGTACGGCCAAAATACCTCACATTGTCCTTAAGTAGCCATGTTCTAGAACAACAAAGATATTTTTCATTTCATTAAAATCCAACAAAAACGATGGTAACTTTTTTGTCGGAGCAATGTCAGATAGCTGTTTTGAAATTTTCTGGTGTAATTATGTTCAAATTTTAATTGCAAATTTATGTTAGCAGGTAATTTCTAGTGCTTATGTTTAATTTGCTCTATTTTCATTTTAAGTATATGCCGTCATACATTCGTTTAGGCTATTATTATTTTTTTGACGTTTTGAATGATAGTAAACGACGTTAAAATGCGAAAAACCTTAAAATACTAAATTCCTGATCCCCCACTTTGGTTTTCCGCCGTTGATATAAAGTTAGGATTATGAAGTTAAACGGTGTGACTGTTAACTGTCAAGCTGGCTTAACTGTATGGCAAAATATACGGCATTTAGCTGTCGCGCTTACGCAGCGTGTGATAGATCGAGTCATACAAATACTTATAGTACAGTAGTATTGACTCGAGAACAAATATATTGATCTAAAAAATGAATTATTTTTATTATTCATTTTGTCTTGATATTGGGGCTCATGATGACAAAGACTATTATAGATGTAGTATAATTAAATAAATATTTAAAATATAACATTAACGGATGGCTGTAATGTTTATTGAAGCTATCACCCTTTACAGAAATATTCATTGTATTTTCACATACTTGTTTGATTATATAATTACATGCTACTTGACTAAATTACTAGTCTTGTGTGAACTAGGCGTTAGAGTTCTGTGTGGTATACAAATGGGAGAGCAACAGCACTTGAGGCTTAACTTGCCTAAGTAGGTTAAGCCACGGCTGTAATAATATAGCGGTAAATAGTTATAGTTATTATATTTAATGGCTCGTTCAAAATGTTATATTTTTATAAATGTTAAATCAGTCAGATTAAATTTGATAATATTATTGAAACTAATTTATTCACAGAAATTCAAGTATCAAGGGTGTGACGAATATAGGAGATAGCGGTTGAGGTCTAGTAGAGAATACATTTCTAATCAGATATGAAATATTGTTTTGTTTAAACAATCCTCTAGTTAATTTAATTTCAGTTATGAATAATAGCTGTGGCCAGTTGTTGATACAAGTGAAAATATATTGGATTTAACCTAAACAAACTTAGTTCAGGACATTCTGTGTTCAGAAACAATATATTGCCTTCTATGAGTTTACTAGTTATTTATTAATTTTATTCTTGAGCTATTTTAAATTTAGTTTCTTCTAAAACTGCTGGAGAAAGATGTTATGGTGGTTTTATTTCAGAACGTAAGAGCCGTGTTCATGAAGGAACTCCTTATAGAAGGTAGTGTCACTTTTCACACAGCAAAATTTTGTTTGAAAAACTCTTTTTTTATAGGGATTTCAAATGTTTATATAAATTAAATTTTGCTTTAGTATTAAGTGTTTGCATATAAAAGAAAATGTTAGTAAGTTGTTCCTTAGAATCCGTTATAAATAAGGCTCTGACTGTTATCCGGTAGTGTATCTTTGTTGGGACCGTATGTAGCTGATGGAGTTGTCACTGCCTTTTAATTGCAGCCGGTTCGAATCCGGCATCAGGAGTCGACTTTTATTTCTGTGGCGGTGCCACGAAATAAAAACTTGACTCTTCATCATCGTTAGAATAGGTTAGTTACCTCTAGATAACCCCTTTCTCCTCGTATATCAGAAATGAAAGTGGGACTTGGTGCTCATCACTAATTGTTTTCCTAAATAATAATTTTTTTAGCGGATTTTTCGTCATAACTATCATCGTGATTTATAATATAGGTAATATGAATAAATATGACTGTTTCTTTAATTATCTAGAATCTTTGATAATGAAATATTTTTAAAAATAATTATTATATCTACCGCATAATAAATCAAATATTTATTTCCACTGTATGAAATTATTTTTATAAACACAGGACCTCGAGAATAGTTGTACCCAGCTCGTACTACTTACGTGCTACTTGTTACGATAGGCCAAAGGAGTGAATAGTGGTAATATAAATATGATGTGTAAATATCAATTTAGCAGTTCTAATTACTATATAAAAAAGTTTAATAACGGCTCTGCCATCTCAATAACAATTATAGAAGTTACACCTTAAGCCTTAGAGTTAGAAGTTTACCTTTAGAGGAGGCAGAGTTTGTCTCTGGCACTTAACTTGTTATCGGTTGAACGATGTCATTGTAGACTCATTCACTCTCTTTGTTAGGAAGTTGTCAAGGTCCATGATATGATGCTTGTGGGAAAAGTCAGAAATTTCAACAAATAGTGAGGATTCTGTTCTAACTTTCTTTTACCAGTTTGATCGTTCATTAACCTAATAAATGTAAAGTCTATTAATTTAACACCCAGGATTCAACAACAAAACAGAATACAAATATTTAAAAAAATAAAGATCTCCTTGTTTACAACTTTAAGTTTCTTAGCAGTTAAAATCATCACATCGGAGAAAACTAATTTTCAGTTTATCAAGGGTTAGCTTGTTAAAAAAAAAAAAAACGAAAATCTGTGGCGTTTCGCGCATCACACAACTTTTGATGACCACTCAACTCTGAGTTTAAATTAATTCTCGCTCGTTTCAAAACAAATTTATATACTATTTGCGAGAAAAGTGGCATAATAAATAATAGCTAACTAAAATTCAGATTCTGCTTTTAGCTTTATAATCAGTGCGAGATTGTTGTATCAATTTTAAAATTGAATTTATAGAGTTGGCCAATCTCATCTTGGACACTGTGAAATTGGTTCAAAAGGGGCTGACGTTGTCCGTCGCTACAATAGGGAATCTATAGTTTGTAGCATTCTAAGGATGGGTTATCATCTCTAGGCTTTCTCTGCTCTCACAAATAATAAGATCAATTGTAAATAAAAAAAAAAAAGACGAAGTAGAAATATATGTATTTACGCCGAGATGAAATGGCTCTGTTCATCCTTTAGATACCTCTTTGCCACAATACATGGTTCAATTTTTGTCTTAGTTCTCCAGGGGGTTTGGAACCATTGCTCTAGACCAACGATTGTGGAAGAACGTAATTATGTCAGGATCACACTCAACCGCTATGTTTTTTGTTGTTAAGGTTAAGGTTATACCTTATAGAGGTTAGGTATGCTCCTGGAAATTCACCAACCCATAACTGACATAACAGATTAAATAATTATTCACCACAGCTGAAGTGGCTCTTCCTATCCTTCCGATGCTAATATTCCCTAGCTTCCTTTCTATTCCAAGTAATTAGTACTTACCGCCCTTCTACATCCTAGAAAACCTACAATTCAAATTCTCAGACCAATACATTACCAGGTCCCGTTTATCTGACATCGACCTTCCACCTCACCAAACTGCGCGTTTGATAAATCATTTTTTACCCAAGCTACTTCCTTTCACTGGAACTCCATTCCCCCCTCTAACATACGTCAATCACCAACCCTTCCCTCGTTTAAGCTCAAATACTTTTTTGTTTTGTTTTTTATGTATTTAGTCTGATAGTTTTTACTGTTTTTTTTTTCTTTTTATCTAAACTTATTTATATAAAATTTTAATATAAGTTTTAATTAAATGCTACCACATTTTTTTAAACCAATATATGTTATTGTAAAATTAAAATGGTCCGCAAGGGACCTAGTACCAGAATAACTACATTTCATTTCATACATTTCATCCAATATAAAATAATAAACCATCTCTGATCCTCTCATAATCGCCGGTCTCTGGTAATCCGGTATATGTTATAATGGACATTTAAACTTCTACAACTTCCGCTTCCATTGTAATCGCCGTTGGAGGTAAAATTTTAGAGAGAAGGCATGTTGTTTTAAAGGAAAACCGTTTATAAATAACGAAGCAGAGCGTTGGGGGCAAAGGTGTTAAGGGGCAATAAGTGCGTAGAAATGCTTGGAGCAGAATCGTGGCTTCTAAAATGTAGATCCCCTCCTTTTAATTAAATAAACCCTAATGCTATGGGAAAGTGTTGCCATTATGGTAAAGATCGTATGGTACAATCCTACTATCCTTTACCGGTGTTGATTGTTCATGTCATTTATAAGGTTCTTTTGCAATATTTTCTGTTTCATGCGAGGTAATTTTACTTTTGTTAGCGCCTGGTTCTATTAGTATCGGTCCATTATTGAATTTTAAAATTTAATATTATTGTTTAATACATTAATTCTGAATAAATATTAATACAAATTTTTAGAGAAAATAAAATAGTAGAATATCTAGGATAATTGGTGTGGAAGACAACGAAATTCTCAAAAATTAAGAAATTATTACTAAGCTTTATTAGCATCTTTTGAAATTATGATATGCTAAAAGTACAAATTCGATTATAAATCATAAAAACAAAAATTGGAAGCTAATAGAAATGCAGGTCTAGTATAAAAATTAAATTTTTGAAATGTCTTAATAGAAAGTAGACTGTATATAAAAGATACTGTTTGGAAATATCAAAAAAAAAAAAAATTCTACACTTAATTAAAAAAACAACTGCAACAATGCAAAAATTATTGCAACACCGTGTGTAAAAAGTTCATAATTTTTTTTTTCAGGACCTCAAGGTACTATATAACAAAAGAATAATTTTGGGAAAAAAAGTGTTAGAATTTATGAAGGTAACTGAGAAACTTTGCATTTGGACACGGAGGTCTTATGTAACATGCGTGTAAGAAAATTTCTTTCACGTAAGAATATTAAACCCATTTCACACTAGACCCGAATTTGGGCTAAATATGACAATCCATTTTTTAAATATAAATGTGGCGCGGAATATACATGGACGAAATCTAGTAAAGTATATATAGTACTAACTAGGTACATATCCACTGAAATATTATTAAAATTGGTCCAATAGTTGCATACTCGAATATAAATTTTACTACTGTCTGTCACAGAAACAAGTTAATTCCTTTTTGTCTAAAAGGTAAAACTTTTCGATTCTGATGACATATTATTTTTTTTAATTTCTGTACAAATGCGGCTGTTTTGAGGATGACTCCCTCCCCATCACATTTTGAACAGAAATCCAAGTTGCTGCTATCTAGGGGCAGTCACGTGAAGCAATAAGAAACTAGTTAGCCATTTCGGCCTCTAAAGAACAAGAGTTAATACAGACTCAATAACCAAATCATTTTTTTGCTGAGATCAACCATTCAGGATGAGTGAGTAGTTTCATAAAGCAGCCAGTCAAAGGGGGAGGCTGGAAGAAAGAGGAAAGAAGAACCAGTCTTCAAATTTATCAAAATCTCAAATGCTCAACAATCAACCACCAAGTAACCTACAGCATCTTCTATTATATGTTATACTGATGTAATATCATATAAATCAATACTCAAAATTAATTTAACTAACAACTAACTCATATTGTAAACCATTTTTGCTTAACGACTATGCCTCATTAATTTGTAAACCCATTGTTTATAGTCCACTGAATAAGATCCGAAAACCAGTCAATATATTTTGCCACCACTGCATATTTTTGTTTACCCCAGCCTGCGGTGATGGAACAACGGCTTCGGTAGTTAGGAAGCAAAATTGTGTTTGTTTTTTAAAAATCTTTTTGTTTAATTATTTTTTATGACTAGATTTATGGGCTATTTGTCTACCTCATAGGAATACGACATCAGATTATTTATGTTTTTGTTTATTGTATATTATTGGTTAATGATATGTTCTTCAAGGAATACTGTTTAGTATGAAGTATGTTGTAGTGAATGTTTAAGCTGGTATATATTTTTACTTAATGTGGAGGGGTGATTGTTAATAATCTTCGGCGATTTATGTTTGTACAAGACTCGATAAGTAATGCGATATACAGTTATGTGGAGGAGGAGATAAGGGAAGTTGTATGTTTGAGGTGGAGACTGTTCTAAGACAAACGAACTGGTTGAAGATGTAAATCCACTTTAGCAGCGGTCTCAGAAGGGTTGATACCCCGGGGAGCAGACCTATTCTACATATTTCATTCCCTCCTCTTTAACAATACATACACATGTCGGCCCACCTCAGCCGGCAATGAATAAGGATCACGGCGGCACAAAGGGCTTCCCCTCGAGACGTCATACGGCGCTGCGAATAGAGACAACTCCCTCCGCACCTCCTCCCAAATAATCTCACTGGCCTAAATACTTTAAGAACATCTCTCCTCTTTTCTTTACACGTGCCATATTCTCGTTAATTCTTTACTGTCCAAGTTTGTTTATTTTTTTTTTAATATTTAAACAACAATAATAATTAGGAAAACATGTGTTGTGTTGTGGCGCCCGCATCAAACAACTTTCACTTGCCGCTCTACTTTATGTCGGAATCAATCCTTGCTCATTTCAGAACAGGTATTTCTAAATTATTCACTGTGGTAGTACTTTCCTGTACTTATTTTTCCAAAGTGCCTTTTAGTGGATTGACTAACTTTAATTTCAAAATTTTAATTTCAAGTTTTTTGGTTATATTTCTAATTGAAAATTATTTTTTTTAAAAAAGTATGTGAAAAAGAAAAATATATTAGTTCAGTAAAATTAACATTCTTCTCTTAACCTTTTATTCAATATAGAATTATAAGAATTTTCATAGTTCGTCCCGCCAACCGAAAGGCTCATATATAGGTTACGTGAAATTAATAAAACTATTTAGTAACTAATGAATTTATACGGCATTATACGTTTTTCCTCGTTCACTATTACTTTCTATAATTTTATATGTTTTATAATATTTTTTCTAAAATTTTTGGCTTTCCAACAGTGAATAAGTCTATATTGCTACATTCATTTCCGGAAATACTTGAAATGCTTTCAAACTGGAAAAAATATGTTTCCACTTATTTCCTTCAGTTCATCACATCCTTTCAAATATTTATATTTATTCCTTTTCGATAACTGCTAGAATATTTTACTATACCAGGCATACACTATACATAAGGAGTTCTCATCAAAACGTGTGTGGAATTAAAAATTTTTAACAATCGCAATAATCCTCTTACTGAATATTTCCAAAGTGAAAGTAGAAATAAGACATCAATCGAAGGAAACAGTGGGCTAAAAATAAATTTCAAAGTAAAAGTAGCTTACATTGATCGAAAAAAGTTTAATTATGATCTAATATGTTTTAAGCCTAATATGAAAATCATCAATTGGTATGTTCAAGAGAATAATCGCTCAATAATTATATCGGTGAATGTGTTTAGTCTAATTCCAAAGATGAACTAAATAAAACTTTAATTGACCATTGAATCATCGATTTTAGTTTTTTCAGTTATCTGTGTATATATCTTAAATTGAAATACTATGATCCAATTTTCGCTATTTAGAATATTTCATTTTCGTCGTTTGAAGCCATAAAAATATCCAATTGTTCGGTTAAAGGTGATTTAAAGGATTTTCTAGTTACAAAACTGAAATTATATTTCCTGAATTCGTAAATAATGTTTACCTAATGAAACTAAATTCATTTTCTGTTTGATTCTAATTAATAGTAATTGAGTAAAAAACTAATTACCAAAATAATTAAATAAAATATTTGGTTCTCAGCCTCAGATATGTATTACTTCCTTGCCAAGTTATTCGTTACGATTCAGTATTTATTGGACAGTATCTATTCAGTAAGTACTGGTTCAATTCCAACGTGGGCTGAGGCGATAAGGCAAACACTTCGGCACGACCTGAAAGTGTTGCGGGCTTAGTTTGTAATGTAGAAGTAAGCATTATATTTTTGGCTGTTTTTCTTTATTTTGTGGTTATTGAAAACCAATTTAAATTAAATCTATGTATGTGATAGTATTTTATGAGTCCTGTATATATCTAAAGATATTGATAGTAAAATGAGGAGTATTGTATCCCCAAAGCGTTAATATAATAAATATATTTACTAGTGTTATACAACTATATTAAATTAAACACTACCGTGGGTTATTATGACTTGTAGACAAATTGAGGGGTAAATTATAATGTTATAAGTGGTCGAACATTAGAAGTAATTAATATATTTGATTAAGTAATTTTAAATAAAACGTTTTTATTAATTAAGTTAGATGTAAAAATGTATAAACAATTGAAATATTATGATATTGTTGTAGGTTATTATTTAGTCATAGACTATTATGTAATCATTTTATTGTTCCAGTGTCTTAAATAAATATATGAATGCATTAGTATAGGTGTTAGGAATAAGCTTGTATACTTTATATAATGATCCACTATCATATTTCACTACTGTTACGTTACACTTTTATGATCTAAGTGGGAGCACATGCTATGTCATATTTTAGAAACAAGTAGGAATTTTGCTCAGGAATACTGTGTACCCTTCCCATTTGTGAGTTAATTATTAATTGACTCAGTCTAAAATAGAAATAAAAAAATCATTAACTGTTTATTTATTTATTTTTTAATTTAATTAATTTTCATTACAATACAATACAACATAACATACTCTGTTCTTCGACTCAGGCCTAATGATTTAACGAGATTATATATTGCTGTCCGATAAATTTCTTACCGGATTAAAACCAGTTAACTATATATAATCTATACCGGTGATGGTAATGTTTATTACCACTTCTGGCCGAATTAAAAGTCTGCAATAATAAAGGCGGGAACATTAATTATATATATTTGTATGGGCATATAGTGTCTTTATATCATAGAAATTGTAATGTATTTGCAAAATACTGATTGATCACATTGTTTTCCTTGTCCTTCCTAAAAGTTTATAGTTTGTCGTCGTGAATATATAACGTTTTCTGATTATAGTGAGGAAACAACAATTCTTGGAGCTGTATGATATCAACAACTGTATTGCTCACTCGTCTAAGGTTAAATTAGCTATAGCTCTTTCCATTATGTCTGGCCAAATTATGGGCTTAGCCCAAACAATTTGTTGATGCAAAATGCTGTCAAACAATAATTTTTTTTTTTACGGATGCCGCACAAAAACCTCATGGAGGTCTCATGGGGCCACTTTCCCCACCATATTTAACTGGGTTATTAAAAAAATATATATATTCATTATACAATAGTTTTCAACTATACAACATTTTAATTATTTGTGTTCTTTCTTTTACAGGTAAATTTCTTCTTGTCTATATCCCGATTCAACTATGTAAGTTACTTAAATATTTTTATTAATTACGTTAATATTTAGTGATGATTATTACTATATCCGTCTTTGTAGACATAAAAAGTAGTTTTACTAATACAATTAAATTGCATTCAATTGTATATAAAATGAAACAATTTCTAATACCTATTTAAAAATTCTGTTTGTTATGAAATGATATTCTTTGTTTGTACTTGAACAATTCCGTTTTGAACAATGTTACAGAAAATAAAAATTGGGCTTTAGTTGAAACAAAAAATATTTCTGATGAAGGGGGACAAAAACATTTTTAAAAAATGTTCTATTAGTTTACAAATTTTTGTTGATTGCTGGAACATTAAATTTAATTATTTTGGGACTGAATGTATACGATGGGAAGAAATAAGATGAATTTGAAGGTGGATAGGGCACTGAAGCGAGGAATAAAAGTAGGGATGGAATTCCATCGGAAGGAGGATCTGGTAATAGAAGATCTTCTCTCCAAAGCTACTAGTCGGTGGGCCGCTGTGTATACTAGTAAATCTGATTGAGCATTCCAAAAGTAAAAGGCGGATTTCAATTGAAGAAGGTCGGAGATGTATGATGGACGGTTGATCGGGTAAATTAGTAGAGAAATACACTAGTTATTATTTACAACGGTAGTAAGAATAAAGCCACTTTTACACTTCATAATATTTTATGGCCTTAAGGAACATCTAATTAACTTTATTTTTTATAACCCCCTCCGGTCATTTCTGGTATGCAGGAGGGGGGTTATCTAGAAGTGACGAAATGAAAGAAGTCCATCTTCCAGGCCAGATTCGAATCGGCGGCGCCCACAGTTCGCAGGCTGCTAAGACCTGCACCTCAACCACCTGAGCTACGGACCAACCCACCACCTATTTACCCCAATTACTACTACCCTTTTCTCTCTAACATCTAATTGACTGCCATTTTGAAACGAAATGTTGGACAGTAATCGTGTAAAAGTGACCTTTAACTTTAATGCTTAGCCTTTAATTAATGCTTAGCTTAGACTTTAATGCTACTCCTCTAATAAAACAAAATCAAAAAAGCTGAGAAAAGCCGTGGGCGGTGGACACGTTTTTTTATTTATTTGATTTATGGATTCAATGTATGTTGGTACCTAAAATTTCTGAAGGATTCGAGGGGAGGAGAGTGTTAATGGTTTTTAGATCCGATACCATTTCCCGTCCTGTTTCATCTTTGAAAATTGGTGCTTAATTAATCAGATACTGTAAAACTCTTTCCTTGGGGGTTCAAGATTCTAAATTAAGTATGAAGCAGTTTGTCATGATAATGGGGAATGCTAAGGAGTTTTGTTTCGGTTGTAATTAACTCCTTTATAGAAAAGGAAAATGAGAAAATACATTTTTTATTTCGTTGATACTTGGTCGTCTACTCTGTAAAATATGGCTGCGAAACTTCGTTCTTGATCGATCCGTTATAACATTTTTTTAAAAATTTATAATGAATACATTTTTAGTAGCTCGATATCAGCTTAGAACATAATTTGATATTATCCTTGGGATAAGTACATTTTTATGTTAGTTTCCTTTTAGAGGAGAGAGGGCGAGGTTTGTATTAAGATCTGGATTGGTTTGAAACGGGGAGGGTTTAATGGAGCGTTGAGAGTCAATGACATGTAAAGATGGAATCGGGAGATGGTGGAAATATCGACTCCTGGCATCTAATGGAAATCACCTTTCGCAGCATCCCTTGGGATATTTACCTCAATCCCGTTCACCTTCTGATAAACAAACTTATTTAGTTCGACAACATCCCTACTACCTTGTAGGTACTTTTATTTTTTTTGTTTTAATCATAGAAACTCATTTTTTATTTTAGCAGATATTGTTAGTACTTTAGACCCTTTGCTAAAGTATATTTATGTTATGTTGCAGTAATTCAAAATTACGGCAATCCAATATTGAGAAATATTTTTATTTCCTGTTGGGTTTCAGCTATAATTTTTTTATTATTCCTCGTTGTATCTGCACCAGAAGAAGTTAGTGTATACTTTCACATAGGTTTTATTGCTAGAACATTTCGTATTTAACGATCTCGCTTGTTTTTTTTCTTTTTCAATGAACATTTATTTGTTTGACATTGTTTCTATTTATTAACAGGATCAGAAAGTTATGTTACTATTAATTTGGGCCTAACATTTAGCTCTAGGTTCAGGTGATCTTGAGATACAATATTTTATGTACGAGTATGATGTGTATTCTTTTTGCTATTTGCTATTTGAAAAATTCTGCTATTTACGTTTTAATACTAATGAGCTTTCTTAATAATTGTTTTCAATTAGCTGTATAAATATTTATTTGTGTAAGTATATATTTTCCTAGCTATCTATGTTGTAGTTCTCAAATTAATTACTAGCTCATAGATTTTTTTAAATATGAAACAGTTTATAAAAATTAATGAACCTCAAATCTTCTTTTCCAGTTTTTATAATTGGGGCCAAAGAATTTCACTTTGGATTCGATCAACTTTTTTTTTAGGGACCATACCTTGAAGAATTGGTTTTATAATTTATTCACATTACAAAAGAAAATCGCACTATGTTTATTAATTTATTTTTATCTTTAACCAAAGTTAATTATAGAAATAATTAAAAATTGAATAAAACATGGCCAGTTGAATAAAATAAGGCCAGTAATATTTTTTTTTTTATTTCGTAGACGGGAGAAAATGTATTACAATTTTGAATCTTCTTTATAGAAACCCTACTTATGAAAATTTTATTTCATCATTTATTCCCATAACGTTCTACTAGCATGCTGTAGCATGTATTTACACATATGAAGGGTGGAGGGGAAATGTGAGAATCCAAATTAATTTGGTTTTCCCTTATTTATTTATTTTTAACTTTTTTATTTGTTTCTAATTTATTTATACATTTATAACTTGTTTATTTAAACTTATTTATTAGTTTTCATCTTTTTTAATTCTCCATATGTTTATTTCACTTGAATTTATTTATACATTTTTATTTATTGAATATTTGTAAAAATGAGAGATATGAGGAATGTGAGAGTTGAATAGAGATGATTCAGAAAAAAAAGGGTGACAAAGGAAAATTATACCTAATCTATGTTTGTTATTACATTATATCTAAAAAGACTGATAAGTATGCTACGTATTATAGCAAGCCAATATATTATGACAGCATTGCTGATTAAATAAAGCGTTTTCTCTCTCTGCTATCTATATAATTTAACTGAAAACTATCTAAACAATTATTCATTGATTTATTTGATAAAATAAACAGAACCTTTGGTATTAGAAAGGAACTCATAAGTAATTCTGTGGAATAGATAGAGGTAGATTTTCCAACCTTTTCGTTATTTACATGGAATATATTTATATCTAGTGGAGGTATACTTTCTATACAATAAAACTGAGCTGTACGTGTCTGAAGCTGTACATTTTCCCACTGACTTATTGATTATTGTATCTCAAAAACAACAATATACATGAAGTTGGAACTTAATATTCGTAGTCCCTCATATGGTTTGGATAAGTCTGAAATTCATTTCTAAAAACTAAAAAGAAGGATTAATTTTTCAAATAACTAAAACATTGTTAATTTTCAAGAGATTATAGCTTATTATTTGAAAGATGATAAAATAGTCTGCGATTTAAAATTAAAATCATCTAAATCAGATTAGATTTCCATGAAAACCTGTTTTATATGAATCATAACTATTAAAAAAATAAAA
Organism: Halyomorpha halys; assembly: GCF_000696795.3. Taxonomy (NCBI): domain Eukaryota; kingdom Metazoa; phylum Arthropoda; class Insecta; order Hemiptera; family Pentatomidae; genus Halyomorpha; species Halyomorpha halys. Next base: position 49,788 of record NW_027110569.1, read on the forward strand.
TATCGCTCATTAACTGAATAAGTGATCTCAGTGTATCAAAGATGCGAAAATGTTTATGAAACTAAAATTAATAATAATTAATCTTCTTTTGCTATGCATGTGCTATAAAGCCGAGTTTCAAAATATTAGATCTATTTATAGTTTTAATACTTTAATTTTAGGCTCATAGTAATTTTTTAAATATTCTGTTCAGGTTTGTATTGAAACCTGTTCTATCTTTATCTCAATGTATATAGAAAATACAATTCACTTACTCATTTAAAGGTCTCTTTGTCTCAAAAATGAGAATGCTAATGGAGCTGAAATTATTAATGGTGGTTCTCCTTATGGTGTATATGTGCACTAAAGCTGGACTTTTAAGCATTTAGACTGTATGTAGTTTTAAAAAAATATTGTTAAACGAAAAGTATTTTTAATTTTATTAATTATGTAGTACAAAAATGTTTATCTGTTTGTTTTTTCCGTGTTCCCTTCATCTTTGTGTAAACAGATGAAATTGAGATAATTTTCTTTCTTTCTGATCGTGACAAATTAAAAGTTTAGTTATTACTTGATTTTATCTAATTAGCAATAAATGAAATTTGCTGTGGACTGAGTTAAACAAACCACGACTAACTATTCGTTCACCATACACTTGTTCGTTGCTCATTACTCTCGACTTGGAAGGAAGGTACAGAAGCTGGATACTATATCAAGCAGCAGTACGAAAGGAGGTGGGGGGGGCTTTTGTTTTGAAAGCCGTATAGGAGATAAGTGCCGAGTCAGTGGAACCTGCTTTGGAGCTAAGTGATCCCCTAGGTCCGGTAGACAGCTCTACTAACTCAGCCGGTGCCTCAGCAGGATCCAATCTCCCCCACTTCTAGGGCAAATCTGTTACTCACTCCTAACCCCCTCCCCATCCTTCTTTCATGTTCCTTTTCTCTCTCGCTCTCTCTCTCTTTCTCCATGACAGTTATATTAATGGTACCATCTCCTGTTGTCATCTTTCTTATTTCCTTTTTGTCATTAACAACAACTTAATCATTCTTTTATTCTATTTTTGCCGTCCCCTATTTGGTCTCATTTCTCAACTTGGCCTTTTTTAACTCTTGGACTTTGTATTATGTCTTTTATCTCAAAACAAGGCATTTAAGAGAATTTATTTTTCTTCTCGATTCCAGTTATTCACGTGAAACATATGGATATCTTTAATTATTATCAGTAGAAAACTGAAAATCGTACTGTAAAAACTCACAAATCCTGCAATAATTAATTTTATTGTTTAAATTTATTATATTAATGTATGTAAAGCTTACTTAACCTTGTTTGATTGATATTAAACTTGCTAAATACTCTCTACATCCACGTAAGCATACATAGAACTATAGTAAATTGATTAAAAATCTAACTTTTGCCCGTAATTGAAGAGCTGTGAGAAAGTTAATTGCATTTATTGATTTTATATTCTTATTCCGAAGACCGAAATTCAGTTTTTCAGCTTCTTAAAATAGTCTCGATTTTAAGTTTTAGAAAAAATATACAAGAAAAGAGTATCTAAAAATATCCATCCATGTGAAATTCCTTTTTTAATTTTCCCTGAAAGTTCTTTCCGCTTAGCTTTCCAGTTGTGCATTTACATACGAATATACTATTAACAAAAAAACTGACTATGAATTATTTAATGCAGAAAAACTTTAATTAATTTTATATATTCATATCGAACGTACAAATTGATTTTTTGTTTTATTTTTTTAAAAAGCAATTAAAATGAACGTTCTCCGTAACAGGTTTTTTTTTTTTTTTAGAGGGACTTTTTCATAGTTACACAAGTCCACCAGTTAATACTATACCAAGAATATTAGTTTTGTTTTTTTAGTTGTATTCGACTCTTCCTTTATTAATCAATACATTTTAGTCTGAAATTTTTCAATTTAAAACTTATATATTGAACTATTCAATATAAATTAAATAAAAATAATAAAATAAAATTAACGGGATAAATATGCACATAGATACAACGACATGTGTATTATATGAGAAATTTCATTTAATAAAAAAAAAAAATAGTTTTGCAACAAAAATTAGAATTTAGCCCCAAAAATATAAAACTTCCAATTTTGTGAGGAGAAAAACTCAAAATTGAGGAAAACTCCTAAGCCATTTTGTGCAAAATAAATTAATGTCTTTTCCATGATTTGAATTTCTGTCGAAGGTTTGTGGAATTTCTAGCTTAGGAACAAAAATTGCAGATGTACAAAAATTTAGTGTCTAATGATCAGTTATATAATCTACTGTATAGAAAATGAACACAAGTCAAAACAAGAAAAACTTTTGTAAATTAATATCCTTACTTGATAATTAATATTTATATTGTTAAAAATCTCCTACTTTGCTTCTTTTTTTTTTTTTTTAATCGTAGAATATGAAGTTTAATGAGGTGAGCTAACGCTTCAGTGAGTGTATTTTTTTTAGTCGCTGTCTTAGTTAATATGGTTAATTATATTTATGGCCTAATGGTTTATATAATTTGTGTATTTGATGAGTCTTCTATAAGCTGTAAAATGGATTTTATTTAATTTGAAATCGAATAGTGACCTAAGTGCCGATGCAGATTTATTACGCCTAGTTTCTCTTCTTACTAAGTAACATTTCAGTTACGGCAGTCAGGATGGAACATTTTCTCGCATTTCAATTTATACTTGCTAAAATTAATAATCTTGTATAAAACCAACCTGCTACTAACGTCTTCCTGGAATTCCGAAGTGAAGAATCAATATTTTCTTTACCATATAATGAATGTCCTTAATTCCCTTCTATTTTTGTTTTTTCTGTCGGTACTGTTTGTTTGTCGCATGTGTCAAGTTTAGACTTAGTTGTAGGTTGTTTTTATTGCTAATTTATTTAATTATTTTTTTCTTTACCTAGTGCGAAAAAAAACAACAGTTTTCGCTCTGTCGAGAGTCATTAGAATTTAAGATATTTTTCTAAGAACGGTCGGACACATGTGCAGTTCAGATTACGATTTCCCATCATTCCGGTATCACCAATAATCAAACTGTTGGACTTTGTGCCGACCAGTAAAAAAGGCCAAATTCAGCACCTTTCCTGACGGTCGAAACAGTTTCTGGATTTGAGCAAGGACTGAAAATTTGATTATGGAGTAATTATCGTTGAAGCATGTAATAATACTGAACTTGGTGCTACCTACTTCAGGATTCATCGTTGGACCAAATATAAAAAATTAATTTAGAATTAACTTTTTTACTAATTTCTCTGGAACGTTTCATTGTCTTTTATTTATTATTACTTTTTTAATGAAAAGCTTGTTTCAGTTAATATCAAATGATGAAGTAGGTATTCGATAAATAGGTTTTTGAGAATTATGTATTAATTCCCAAGGAAGTTCTTAATTACTTTATAACTTCCTCTTATAATTATTTAAACTTTATGAGGAAGAGTTTCGATTGGTAGGCTTCTTTAATCTTACTCTATTTTCTCATTATCTTATTTAATTTGATGACTATTACAGGTAAATTAAGTTTAATGCATACTTCATTTTTTCAATTTTTTTCTGATCTAAAACTTTTTGTAAAACTCTCTCTTATTATTCTTATTATTTATCTGATTTGTACTTTTGATTGAAATAAATAGCATTTAGGGGGATAAATAAAAAATCAATTTCTCCTCCTATTAATTTATTGTTTATTGTAATTTTTAAATATAAATTCGGCAATACCTTTCGTGCTAGATCGGTTTTATAGGATATAAACTAGAAGCTCAATATTTTTAAAAATTAAAACAATACGAAAAATGAGGAAACAAAATTTACCATGTTTCTCAATCTTTGGAGATTTTCTGCAATCATCAAAAGCATTAACATAATATTTATCTTTCTCATTGAAACAAGAATGTTCATGTTCACCGCAGTTGTAACTTGTAGTTAAAGATTAAATGTACCGGTTGGTAATCATATGTCATCTCTGAAGATATTTGGGAGGTTTGACCAGGCAACATGTAATGATCAGCGTGTCAAGAATCGGATACTCTTTGTTATAAGTATATACGCTTTGATTGTAAAATTTCTATTGATATAACCAATGTACGGGCATGTGAGTACCTGCAATACCGTTTACAGAAACACTCAAACGGTTTCTATTTTATTGAAATATATTTAATTTATGTTAACATTATTATTATTTATTTAGCGTTATGGAGGTTAGTACAATTCGTCGCCGATTCATTAATTCATTCACTCGTATTGTTTAAATTATTATATTGTAATAATAACAATAGTAGATGTCAGTTTCTAGATTTTATTACATCTCGGAGAACTAATCATCTTATATTAAATCAATGAAAGTAGGCTTCATTGTTTAGCTAGAGTTGGAAAAAGAGAAAGTCGTCCTGTTGGTAGATTTTTAGTCCGTTCCCCCTAACGGGGTCAGACGAGGGAAAAATACGAATTGTTTATACCTGAGGAAGCGGCATTAGTTTTGATATATGAGGAGCAGTAACAAGGGTGGACGCTGACAATCTATCATATTTGTTTGCCCGGCAGGGATTACCCCCAGCTGTCTGTTTACTCCTTCCATGGCTGCCTCTGCCCTTAATTCTCTTTTAATATCCACGAGTCGGCCCTTAGTTCTTTCAATTCTTCTTCCATTAGATTGAGGAAATCTGCGAGATTGACTTTATTTTACTTTCGTTACATCAGGTCTTTTATTTACTTTTGAACCATAGCGTACGTAATGATGTTCTTGCTTTTGTATTATTTTTTTGATCGAATTAGTTTTCTTATTACCCTCGATGTTTTATTTGCCATAGTAATATTAATTTATAAATATATGAATCCAGAATAATATCATATATCGTAAATTTTTATAATAATTTACTGATCCCATTTTAATTCCGGGTCAACACATGAAGAAATGATGATGGGAATGGGAATCGGGAATGAAACACTCATTCAATTAAGTCCCTGTATTTTTTGCCGAAATTTCCACTAACGTTCTGGGACCTCAACAAACAATATGAAAACAAAGGTAATTACATAAATATTATTTATTTCATTCTAATTAAAATAAATAGGAGAGAAAGTGAAAGATGATTAGAATATTAATTAATTAAAATATTAAATATCGGGTATATTGCACAAATTTCACTTCCTACTTTATTTTTTTGTTAAATTAATGCTTGTTCTTTTCAAAACGACAACTTCTTTATCATTCATGGTAGGAATTCTTCCTCTTACTAATCTAATATTCCATTTGTAAGTTAGGTAAAAAATTTCAATTAATTTATTGTTTCATATCCATGCCCTCAATGAAAAAAGGACTTCTTAAACTAAATCTTTTTTTTTTTTTTTAACAGTGCAAACATTAAAATTAAACGTCGTCTCCATATTGACTGATACTTAAGAATCACGAAAATAAATATAATTAACAGCCATAAAAATTGGGCAGTATATATATTTTTTTTTTTATTAATTAGTACTGTCTATGAGTTTCATACATCAATTTTCATTACTTACTTAATAAATATGGGTACACCCCATTTACCAGTCATATATGTTATATTTTATATGTATAATAATTATAAACGATTCTTATATGGGGATTCCTTGCAAAGAAAAAAAATCAATAAAATGATGTACATAAATACACTTTTTTTGTGATAACTTTAAACTGTTTTTATTATCTATATATATGTTATGTACTTATAGATTATTTTATATGAGGCTATTAGAGTAAAGTTGGCCTATCCTATAAATCTTGAAAACTGCAATGCACCCTATTCGCTTTTACAAACCTAATTTTCAAATAATCCAGTTCATAAAAATACTTGGTCTATCCTAATATAAACTAACTAATACATAACCCCTATGTTTTTCTCCTAGCCTCGTATATAGAAGGTATGTTTGATTATCTGCTTTGTTTATAAATCCTTAATTATTATTGTACAATTAAAGAACTAATTGACTTCAATTAAATGTATCATCTTTGCTTGTTGTGATAATTGTTGCCGAAGAAACAATTATTATTTACTTAATCAACATCTCTATCCAACTCGGGCTAATTTGACATTTAAGCCAATGATTGGGCTCGGAGGCTGGCAGTTGCCCCAGTCCCAGGGGCGTGGATCCCTCTCCAGTTCCCATTTCAATTTTCTTGTCAGCGGGAGGTAAGAAATTCAATATTCACTTCTTCGTCTCACCAATTGCTTTGCCAACTTGCATTGTTGTTAGCAGTGCTGAAGGTGTTGGTGAATCCAATCCATAATTGTAGTTCAACATGTTTGAAAATGATAAGAAATGCATAAATTTAAGCTTATGTTTGTGTATGTGGTGCATATGCACGAGGAATGGCACTTTTAATTTGTTTTCTATATTTCTTGTTTTACCAGATATTCTTGATGAGCCTTACCATGGTAATTATCAAAAGTCCGACTCTTACTATTTACAATGCTATAATTACTCTTTAATTAAAATGAATTAGGAAAATTGTATATTTCATAACTAATAAATATTTAATTGTAGAATGAAAGAAAAAAATATCAACAATTAATTATTATTCATAGAATTTATGAAATAAATAAACTAATTTATATACTGAAAGCCGTACAACAGCAATGGCCTTAGTATTGCTTTATAAATGAGAATGGACATATCTAATTTTAATCTAAATTTTCTATTTACGAGAAAATAAAGGCATTGCCAACATTTTTAATCCACCAAGGCAAATGTGTAAGGATAAAAAAATACTTAAAAGTTAAATAGTTAAAAAAATATTTAGCTCTACTTTTCTTTTGGGATGTATATTGAATTTATATATTTATATTTTATTTTAGAAGTTCACAGTAAAAGTTCACTAATTCAGCCCCGATAGAACCAGGGGGTAAGTCGGAGCGGGATGAATCCACTTTCATAAGTCCACTCCCGAATGAGTAGACACTTTGAAACATTAATGTATTATTATCAATATACTTTATTGACATACGCATTGTAGTAATGAGCTTTTCGTTTGTTGACGCTGAGTTCAATGACGGACAGAATGTATTCGAATAAAGCTAATATTATACTAAGATTTATCGTAGGCTATAACTAACAATGCAACAATATTTTTAAGTATATATGCAATAACATTTTGTCCCTCAGTACGTATAGGGTTAATTCTGGAGTTTTTTTTTTTATTAAATTATTTTTTATTTTGATGTTTTTACTTTTCTCAAGTATTGGTAGCTGATGTTCTTTTTAATACTGATGATCATGTACTTTCACATGGGTTCTGTCATATGAAGGAACCAAAAATTCAAGAATACTTTTCTAGCATTTTCTTGTATAAATGGCAATGTGAAATTTTTTTTAATTTTTTAAAAGTAAAAACAATAACATAACATACAAATAACATTTAACTTCAGAGCCAACAAATAATAACTTGATAAAGAATTGAAAGATAATCACGTAAAATAAAACATAAGTTAATATAAAACTGATAAAGATTGAATGTGACCTTCCTTTGCTTTCCTACTCTGTTTTTTATAACAGGCATCAGCAGAGCTTGAGAATGCCCTTTATCTACACTAGTACTAAATATAATATAACGTTTTGTTTTTTTTGTATAATTTATTTAAAACTTTACAAAATAACAAATACAATAAGTAAATATGTGAAATGTTTTATTTACACTTTAAAATCTTGGAAGTACCCATTGGTGGTACTTCAAGTATTAATTTAAATTAGAAGGTCCCGTGGCCATCTTCTTTTCAGACCCCTCGGAGGATTATCAGGGATTGTTAAGGATGAGAGATTAAGAATTAATGGGTTAGGATGGGTAAGGAGTTTGGAATGAAAAGACGCATGTCTGTTTTGGGCCAAATCTGCAACGAATGGGATGTTAAGGTCTTTGTGGATGAGTTTATCTGTAACGTAATAAGGAGTATCAAAGATTTTACGTAGGATTTTGAATTGTAAGGATTGGATGCGGGAGGAAAGGTTTATGCTGTTGTGTACAATTGAGTCCTTAAAATATAATGTGGTTATACCTCGAGAAGAAAAAACGGACGTTTTATATTTAATGTTTCTTTATTACCAGATTGATTTGGTGGGCCTTACATGTTTATTTTCTTTGACAATTCATAATACAGAGGTTTTTAGTCCCGTGTAAAATGTATCTCTTAACTACTTAAAATATTGTAATTATGGAATAATTTTAAAACGCTCACGGCAGACTCATGCCATCATCGATGACACCGCCTTCAGCGGACCCGGCAGCTTATCTTATAATGCCACACTGGCAATCCAAGATATATTATTTTCCTGAGTATATACATTATTTCTTCTTTGTATATATTTAATTTGTTGTTTTAATTTTTTCTAGGAGGTCAGAAAAAAAAAATTTAAATAATGAAGTTAAATTATTAAACAAAAAATCAAAATAATAGTTATCGTTATGTGATTGTAGAATGAAATAAAAAACAAAAAAAACAATCAATACTGAACGAAGTAATACAATTAAAAACCAACATATATTGAAATTGCATTTTTTTCACTTTTTTTAAGTTTTTGAATGTTAGGGGCAAGGCGTCCCAATGTGTCCCTGCGGTAGAGTAGGGCTAAGGTGTCCCCATGGTACGAGAAACCAATCCATTTCACTTGAGTGGGAGTGAACGGGTGTACCGCTCGTTTTTCAACTCATAGAATCGTTTCTTCAACTTAAGAGAGAGAAAAAATAAAGTTGATAAGAATAAAAATAGATTGTAGGAAGATAGTCCTTAGATAGGATGGGTGGGGGTTATTAAAGGAATGTTAAAAGGACTTAATAATAGATAAAATAACGGTTTTTTTTATGATAATCATCAAAATTCTGCTGTTTTATAATATAATTATCTATATAGAGAGGTTACAAAAACTATTTACTTGTGTATTGGCCTGAAAACTAATGTTATTTGACAGTTGCTCTTTCAAACCTAAGCCATTGATACAGATATGTCTAACTCAATGTACTCGAGGGTACATTAGAGTGTTTCTTTACACACATCCCACATACCGCACATGTATGGAATATAGGTTCTTGGAGGAACGGGAAGAAGAGGAGGCTGCCATCCCTATTAGATGGTGTTAGTTGTTAAGGGAGGTTGAAGAGGGAATGAAAGAATAAAAGGCTATAGACGGATGCGAGTGGAATTATTGGCGGGTCCGATTGTGTCAGTCGGGGCACGTCCTCGATACGAAGGGACATATCGATCCCTTCAGTCTTCTTACCTTTTACTTCCCGCCTTCTCCTTCCTATACATATATTGCCTCTAACTTAAGCTCCTCTTGTCAGTCTCTTAGCTTCTTTCTCATATGTTATCTCTTCGCTCAGCATTATAATAGGTTTTATTTATTGCTTTTCCGATCCCTTGTTGGTTTTTATTTAAATGATCATTCTCCCGGTATTACTATAGGAGTACCATTTGAAGAAGGTAATATTATTGTAAGAAACAGTATTATTGAATGTAAATTATCGGTTTCGGATCGAATAACGTTTATATCTACAACCTTACTGAATACACCCTTGTTGAATGAGACAAACTTATAGATAGTCTTCTTGTCACTCAATGTTTGTATCTTGTTTTCATTTAGCTCTGATAAAGCCCAGCAAGGTTGGGCAAAAGATTGGTTACCATTAAATAGTTTTTACTATTTTGAACTTTTATTGGCAGCCACCTGGAATATTTTCCTACAATCTACTTCATACGGATTATTATCTTCTTCCAACATTAACTTTTGTTTAAGGGTGGGAAAGAATCATGGCAGATTTAGTTGATTATCTAGTTATTCCTTGTTAACAACCTAAAAGCTAATGAATTTCGGAATTGGCTGATTTCAGACTTTCGTCCGTGTGGTTCCCTACAGGAGATTTGTTTGTGTTTACAATATGATAAAAATATTTATTTTTAAAACATGCTACTCAAACATGGCAATAGATCCCACTTATGTAGTTATGAATCATTCACTTTTTTTTGTTTCGCTAAAACAATCCAAGGCTATGTCGATTTTCAATAGGAGAACGCCGTTTCTTGTTTTATGTATCGAAATGAAAATTCATGTCAAATTATCGACCTAGCTAATAGTGTGTTTCTAATATATGTGTGTTCGTTTCTTATTATATATCTCTGTTCAATTGGTGTGTGACTGACCATATTCTTTTTAAACAATTTAAGACAGACTTGCAGATTTCCATAAACTTTGATTGATTAGTTTCAAACGACCGATCAACTGTATGGAAGGGTAATATGAATCATTCTTATTAAGCTTTTTAAAGCCAATATTTTGATTTTTTATTGTTATTAATTTTTTTTTTAGTTTTATTTGGTAATATTTTTAATCTATCACCCCAACCTAACCGACAGACACAACATCATAGAGACTCACTACAGATGGAATGCCTAAGTAGCAAATTGTATTTCTTATAGCTATGAAATTAACAAATTTTCTTATTGTATAATAGTTATTTGAATTATGCGTATGGAGGCTAAAATTTCACCAGATATACATTACCCTTCACGTGTATTTCTTCTAGGAAATAAATATAAACATTTATATATTTATAACTGTCAAGAGTCATGCATGCTACCGGGTACTATTTCGGTTTATTAAGCACAATAATTACGCAACGAAATTATTGTAATGATAGTAATTGAAACGAAGTAAAAATTGAATAGTAAGGAATAATGCAGCAGTCATATAAAATTATACCAGATAATTATCAAATACGCCAAATTGACCCTGGGCTAAAAATATAAATAAGACAAACTGAATTTTACGTTCATTTTTTCCTATTTAAATATGTAAAATGCCAGTTTTAACTTTTGAAAACTACTTTAATATAAGGTCTTGAAAAATTCATGAAGGAGTAATTAAAATATTACTCGAAGCTAAGTTCTATTATTTTGTCTAAGTTGTAACATAACACCTTTAACCCTTTCACTATTAATTACAAAATAACATAATCGAAAACAATACCCTTGAAATCTTTTAATAAGTATGAAAATACACTTTTTTTTTTTTTTTTTTTTTTTTTTGCGTCTGGAATTGGAATGTTCTCCCAAGGCAAGGCGTCCCAATGTGTCCCTGTGATATGTCTAAGATGTCCCAATGGTACGAGGAACCATTCTCATTTCTCGCAGTTACTTTACCCTACAGACATCGGAAGCGTCCTATGTTACCTATTGTCCCAAAAATATTTATTAACTCAATCGATACAAATTCATTATGATTTCGTTTTAACTTTAACCTTACCTTCATGTCGACCTCTTACATCCCCTAATTCACTTTTTTATATTAATTTAATTTTTTTTTGTATTGATGGAAATTTCAGTAAATAATAATTAGTCTTTAATGTTGGTTTCAATATAAAACTTACTCCTATCACTATTAAGTTAGATTATTATAAAGCCACGTATATTCGAATACTCATGCACGTATATTATACGAAGTAAATAAATAAAATTACTATTATTATTATCATCATCGATTCTACAGTGATAGATGTCAATAAAATTAATCGATACCCCTTAAAGCACATTTGTGTTGTAAAATGACTTTGTGCAAGAATACATTGTCTGTAGTATAATACCAAAAAATAAGAAATAAAAAAATTGTGCGATAGAAAATAAAAAAATAGTATGGCAAATCAATGTTCTAAAATGAGATCGAGGCAGATCTGGTCTTGAAGGGATGTCCACTTCAATAAATGCTTGAGTGGTTCGGAAATGGGAATATTGGACCTCATTTCAAGGGAAGAAATTATTCTTATGTGAAGAGGAGAAGTAGAACTACTATTAGTTGAAGGCAATAGGAAAGTATAATGAGTTCGGAAGTGGAAATAAAATGGCTTCGGTCGTTAATATGTAGGAATAAATGTGTGTAAAAATACATTATTTAATAATCAACAATAAAATAATTTCAATTGTAGTATTGTGTATAAAAAAAACAAATTAAAATCCTATATCTGAAAATTATTTCAAAAATGAAATGGTTCCCTTTCTAATTAGTATTACGAATCATTTCAATAAAAAAATAATTTATTGACATACTCCCATAATTTGTTTTTTCTAAAGTTGGAATATTAACTTTTTTTTATTTATTGTTTTTTTATAGTCTTATATATTTATATACATGTATATATCAATATTGTTATCTATATATTTTCAATAAAGGCGGCCAGAAAAAAAAATGTATAATCTACTCAATAATTTTTTATTACTATCATGGTCTTTGAACAAAATATTTATTGTATTTACAAATTACATGTATGGTCTATTTAAAAAGTATTAACCATTCTTATTAATGGTGATATTTAAAAAAAGATAAATAATTAACAAAGCCAAACTTGTTCGATGCCAAGGTACTAACACTTGCCTTAGCAAAAACATCAGCCCATCTTCGTTTCAGTAGATCTCTAGGACGTTTGACTTCCGTTTAGATTTCCATTTACTTCTTTTTTTTCAACCGATTCAGTCCACTTCTGTTTTCGGAATGTTATTATTTTATTTATATTTGGCTGATGACCAATACTGCACTGAATACTTTGTTGTATTTAATTTTCGTACACAAGGGTGTTAGTAAGACTAAGGAGTCTTTGTAATCTCAAGTAGATAATGTAAAAATAAGAGGATATAGGAAAATTTTGCTTCTTGCCCGTCACATAAAATTCTAATTGATTATTGTTTTGCCTCTACCCTTTAAAGGTCTTATTCTATCCTGCAAGGGTATTTATTTTTAAAAAATGATTTTTTTAAACAGTTTTTTTTTATTGTGAGGAGATACTCATTTTTATTTATTTATTTTTTAAAGCTTGTATGAGAATAGTTTACACTTTTGAAGAGATTACGTTATTATTAAAATTAACATTTTTTCCTCCATATTAACCATATTAATTATAACATAAATTAAGTATTAAGTTCTCCTATTTTCCGCCTTATTTTATTAGTTTCTATCCTCACAAAGATGTATTAGATTAATTGACCTCTAATTAACCTCTAACGTTTTTGTTTTTTTTAAGAAGGAAGTAATTATCAAAAATATAGCTTTACACTTTAAACTTAAAAGTTCAATGGAATGTTTGATAAAGGTAATGGTCTATCATGACTTGGAGAGCTGATTGTGGAACGATAAAAAGCCTGGGTTTATTCTGAGGCTTTGCGTGCCACGGCGGGAATATTTTGAAATTAAAATGAAGCAGTCTGAGTTAAGTGTTCACCTTGACTTTTTTTTTTCCTACCCCTCTTTCTGTTTCTCTTCTCTTCTAACAGTTTTTCAAGTATTCACTTTTTCATTCTTTACGCCTTAAGGGATTTTATTATTAGTGCTTATGATGCTGTTGCTTACTTTTTCTTACTCTTAACTAATTTATTTATTTTATGATTGTAGTTCTTACACCATAATTATGGTTTATGAGTATAATATAAATAATAATATTATACTCATAAACCATAATTATGGTTTATGAGTATAATATTATTATTTTTAGTGCTAATAAATATTTTGATTCATTATATGTATTTTTTTAAATTTATTTATTTAAGTGCTTCGACCAGTAGATTACAATTGACATGTTCACAAAGTTACAATTATAAAGTGAAAAAGTTACAAATTTATAATTACAATTACAAATTTACAATTAAAATTACATATTTACATTTTACAAAGTTACAATTAGAATTGACGAAGTTTGTAAATTACAATATTAAATTATGCATCCACTTATACATGCTGGAATTCTGGAATGCTGGACATAGTTAGACTATGTGTGATCATAGATATGAATTATTTTTAAAAAGTGAAAAAATGTTTGTTATTGTTGTGGGATCTTCTCTCAACATCTCCTGTAAATCTGAAGAGATTCGGTGTGGTTCGTGAGCAATACATTTAGTGAGAATGTGGCTAACGGTGAGATCGTTTCCTCAGTAGTGACACATTGGTGCATTTGGTTTTTTCATGAGCTGACCGATGGTGAATCGAGTATGGCATATCTGAAGACGGGTTAATTCAACATTTTCTATCAGTAGCAAATTCTGGTTTTTTGTTTGACGTTTCACTGTCTGTTGGACCATTCTTAACTTGTTGTCTAACGCGCCCTTGCCATCTAATTTCTTTGATCCAAGAAATAGCATCTTTCCATGTTGATGATGTTACGACTTGACCTGTCTTTATAGCTAGTCTGCCTTTTCATTCCCGGTGATCCCACAATGACCTGGTAGCCATAAAAACAAGACCGAACAACCCATGTTGTTCAAAGTTTTCAAATGCTGCTTCAAATTTATTATTAATGAGTGTGTTAGGAATATATATATATATATATATATATATATATATTCTACTTTACCGCTATCCTCAGACATTTCCAGAAATTTGCTCTTAGATGCAAATTTTTGAAAAATATTGTTTAATAATATCGATAGCATATGCCAGTAACAAATAGTAGTATTCCTGGTTTGTTTAAATTTTTGTGGTTTCAAAATAGATTATATCGGAAAATGTTGATTATAGTGATTTATATCGATATCGGTACAAATTACATCGAGAGAAAAACATCAATTATCTATGTTCAGGATATTATATTCCTACACTACACAGGAATAAATACTTCACTCATTATTCTACTTCTCTTGTTGTACTGTAAATTTCATGGTCAGTAATAACTGAACAAATATTCATTGCTGGTAGAAAAAAAAGTGATATAGTAGCGAATCTAATTTGTAAACCTAATATGAGAGCTGCGCGAGATAAAGGAATGCGTGAATCTGTAAATGTATAAGAAAAAAAGATCATGCATATAATTTTACCAGAGTGCTCTTTTTTTTTATAAAAGAAGATTTTTATGTATTGAGTGTATATTATGGTTAAACTTTTTTTATAAAAGAAAATTTTTATGTATTGAGTGTATATTATGGTTAAACTTTTTTTATAAAATAAGTTTTTAGCGATTTTTTTTATTTTCCTTTGTTGATACTTAACATTTCAAATAAACTACATCCTAAGGAAGGAGTGATATTTTTCCTTGATAAATACGTGACATTAAATACATTTTATTGAAGTCAACTTTAAATTAAATTGGAGTGGGATGGTTATGTTTAATAGTCATTGAAGTTCTTAATTTTGTACGATATGGCCGTGTAGGAATTTTTTTTCTTTGTGTTTGTTATTTCAGTGACAATTTTAGACCATTATGTTGAAATTTTATTTTACTTTATTTATATCGAATTATAGTATCCTGACTTGCTGATATGGAAATATAAATACTATACAATAAAATATTCATTGTAATGAAAATATGTAGCTAGAAAATTTATATTGATTGCAATAATTTAATGTAAATTATATACCTATTTATTGTATTATTAAACCACTGCGGCCAATAAAATGCAGAGCTATAAAATAATTAAACAAAGGAAGTTAAATTAATCAGGAAAAAGTCATGAAAATGTGGATTGAATGTTTTCTGCTTTATTGATGGTAAACCAGCTTTATGTGATTATTTCATTAAACAATTAACTTAGATTAATAAAAAAACTATGAATTAAATTTTAATGTTTAGGCTTATGGTTACTTCTAAAAGTTACAAGAGATCAGTTTTTAATATTTTTAACCTGCAGCATCTTTAGATTTTGTACATATATAGAAGACTGTGCCTGCTTTAGCAAATTATAAGTAGAAAATAATTTGATTATTCATGACACAGGTCTGCAATGAAAAATTCATGGAAATATTTTTTCTTTTTATTTTATTTATCGGAGTTGAAAATGGTTTTGGGTGCGGTAAAAAATGAAGCGTATAGTAAGGTTAAATACTGCTCTAATATATCCCGACGTCTCGGCCTAAATAGTAGGTCTTCATCAAGATGACTATAGGAAAAAGTATCTTGAGCCCGGACATGTTGTAATACTTAGTGTTGTTTCGATCAGTAGCCCCCAGGAAGTTCCTACAGTACCCTGTTATTGCATCAACAGTCCAAAAAATCTGCATACTTTTGTCAGCTAACTTTATTGAAAATAAGAATCAATTCATAAATTTTATATTTAAAAAAAAAAAAAATACAAGCATGGTTCATTTGCTTATTAGACCGATGGATCCGTCCTTTCCATCAAACCATAAATTGTTATTGAAAGCCTTTAATAATTTACAATCCAATAGCAAGCGTATTAAAACAAGTTTGTTAATTTTACTCATTAATTTATTATTAAAAGCCTTCATTACTTCATGTTTTACTTAATTGAGTGAAAGAGCTTCAACAGCAATAACCATCGAAAGTTCTGATATTGCATTTTGAAGTGGAATATCGACTTTTAATGAACCTATCAGACCTGGAAGTAATATATTTTATTTGTTGCCTCTTTTATGATAGAACGTCATATTTATAAATCTTGCTAAGTTAAAGGCCTGTATTCCCCGTATTAAAGATTATTATTAATTAAATTATATTATTATTAATAAAGAAAAATTAATTTACTAGTTTTTAATTTATATGATGATTCTTCATGTAGTGCAGATTTATTAGATTGGTAGGATAATTTAGTTTTTAACAGTAGACAAAACATTTTAAAAATCTACCCCATAGGGAGAACAAAATAATAATCAGAAATTCCCACACGCAAACACACATATATTATATACGGATGTACATAAATACTACATACACGCATGTAATGTACGCGTACGTAATGTTAATAAACATAAGTATAATTTAGTACCGATGACTTAGGAGTATAAAAGTTATGTACTTTATTAGTTATCGTCGAGTTTATACTTGGTTTTCAATGTTTTATTTTTATATGTGTATGAATGTATCTATGATACATATGAATGTGGATAGATTATTTGAAATAGTAGAAGTAAACTGTGCAACAAACTATTTTACATCAATTTCCGCGTATAATAATAAAGAACAAGAAGAGCTATTTAGTGTGAAATAAAAAAAAAAACTACGTTTGATGAATTACCTGATATACTTCTAATACAACGACATTCTTTATTCTCAAGAAGAAACTATATCTGATATTTTTTTTTTTAAATATTCTTTTATTGAATAATTAACGTATTTACGTTGTATACAAATAGATTTATAATATATAGAATACTACGTTTTTATATAAAAAGATTTCTTTCTGACACTGCGGGTTAGACACACGCGCTCACGCGATCTGAGAGATTCCTTGCAAACTACTACGTGCTGCAGTGTGCCGAGATCCGACCAGTTGCAGAATGAATAGAAAATAATATCATTATGACAGTCATGACAAATAAGATGAATAAACTTTTGATCAATGAAAAACGTGGGTCATTTTTTACTTATATTCAAGTTTTTTTTAATATAAAAGCTTGTTTTAACTTGTTGTTATTGATATATGTCTATCACCTAATTTAGAATAATGAACTGGATAATTATAAACTACTCGATTTTGTTCAGGTGTTGAAATACTGTGAAGAAGTCGTTTATTTATATTATTTTTTCTTCCAAAAAAAATATAAAAAAATAAATAGGAACTGGGTGAACTGTAAATTATATCTTAAGTGTTTATTAACTTTTACTTCAACTAAATTTTGGAAATTTTTGTAAACTCGTCATTCTGCTGAAGTTTAGAAGTGTAGCGTTTACGGAATCAAACGGTGTTTAACGACACCTATCCTTTTTTCTGTAAATTGTAGATTATATAGAAGGTCGGTTTTGGTCATTGGACTCATTCACACGTCAGATCACATAAAACAGCCTAGTTTTATCAAACTGTAGGTATCCAACAAAGGAAAATTATCTGCCCTAGCTTTTCATAATGGTAATATAATGGGCTATGAATAAATATATATAACTATGAAAGTTGCCCCCCAGATGCGACTGCATCGACAAACTATACTGAAAGGCCAAGTGTATGCAAAAAGTTCCATAGATATTTTGCTTTTTATTTTAGTGCTTCCTTAATATTAGTGGTTTATATAAAATGTGATCAATAACACTTTAGAAGTGTGTAAGAGAAACTAGGGAATAAATCTTTCTATTTCTAATATATTATTTTTAGTTAGATACACTGGTGTTCCTCAAGGTGTATCCTTAGTCCCAGTATCCTCTACACATTCTATATAGCTTATATCCCAACCATTCCTAACACTACCCACACCATGTATGCCGATAACCCTTTAATTGCATCCCAAACTCTCCATTTCTATATCACTACACTCTAAGAATGGTTTCTAAATTAGGGTTTATAAATATTAAAATAAATCCAATCACCTTTACCCTTCGTTGTAAACCTACGGACTCCTCTACAGTATCCTTTAATAAAGTTGCTCTCACTCCTGTCGAACAAATCCGCTACCTTGGATTACATCTGAACAAAGGACTCACTGGGAATCCTCACATGAGACTGAAAAGACTGGAAACTGCACGTCGATTCCGACTATTACAACACTTACTGGACAACGGCCTAAACTTAAAATTTATTACAAAAGACTATAATAAAATCTACATGACTATAATAAGGCGTACTTACGGAGTTGAGATTTAAGGCTCCACAGAAACTTCGAATTCTCGTTGTATCCAATCCTTAGAATCCAAATCGTTCGTGAAATCCTGAATGTTCCTTATTTTGTCACAAAAAAAATCATCCATAGAGACCTTAAGGCTCCATATGTAATCGTCTAGCCCGAACCAGATATCTATTCCTTCCATTATAAACTCCTTAACCATGCAAACCCAATTGTTTCTTCCTCCATTCCTGACAATGCTCCTAGGTTCCTGAAAGGAAGATGGCCTGAGACCTTCTAATCTAGAAATGTTATCAGATTGCGAACAATGAGTAGTTTCTCTACATCCTTGTATCATACCATTATTATCTAACATCAAATTTATTAAAGATATTTTTATGTAAATACAGCTATAAATATCAATAAATAATTGTTTTTTAAAAATTAGATAGACACTTTCTTTTGTTTGGCCATTGCCTTAACTCACAAAGACAGGTAAACGGGGTGATAATATAGGCCAGTGCCAATAGTTTAAGAATTAGTTTAACATAACATATAGAAGATAAAATATTTTATAAAATACTTCGATTTTCTGTTTTTGTTCATTGATGATACACATTGCATCGTTATCCTAGGTGTTTAATAAAAAAAAAAAAACACTATGCTTGCTGTGTAATGTTGATAATTCTTATTGATATTTTATGAGTTATTGCGTATTTAATGAACTGTATGTGTTATCTAGCTATACTTGGAGGTGGAACTCAGCGTGACAGAGACGGTAGATTGATGAGGGAAGTTATAGCATGGGGTTGATCAGTTTGCATTAAGTGCAACAGGAGAGGTAGCATCCTCGTTAGAGCGAGCTGCCCTAATCGACTCTCCTGTCGGGGGAGGAAAGAGGCTCAAACAGAATTAGGCTCAATCAGCAATCAGAAACAGGGCTCCCTTTTCGTTGTAAATATTTAGATAATATCATCAGACGATAAGTTCAAACTTAGTTTGGGACTAGCCCACTTCACCTTTTCTTCAGGCCCTGCTTTCATTCATCTTAAACACTTTTTTCTTTACCCTGTTTATTTTAAAAGCAGTTTGATTTTCAAAAAGATGTTATTAATTTTTGATGATAATATTTTCTATTCGAATGACAAGATGTTGGTGGTGAAGAAGGCGTTCTCAATCGAAAATTACTATTTATTAGGATCTTCGCTAAACAAAGAAGAAAACAAATATTGTGAACTATGATATTATAATAATAAGCATAAGATGAAAAGTTTAAAGAAAATTGAATAAAATAATTAATTATAAATTTCATGTTTTTTAAAAACTTTATCTGGAGAAAATTGAACGTAAAAAGCTCTATTAGGGCTCACATGTTAACAAATTTACTCTACTTTAAATGATGTTCTATTAGGTTTTCTAGTTTTAATGATATAGAGCTCCGAAAGAAAAATTTTTTTTGAACTTCTTGAAACAGTTGCTATTTTTTATTCTCCTGACTATGCAGGGGAGACTCATCAATTGTGGCTATTTATAAGTTTTCATTAAAGTAATAAAAAATTGGAGTTAAATAACTGACTTTTTTTTTACTGGGCACTTGTATTAAAACAGCAACTTTGGTTTCTAGTACCTAAGTATTTTTCGCTATTTTTTAATTGTTTTATTAAAGCTATTTTATTGTGTAGTATTAAATTCAGTTGTATACATCAGACATTAGTAATAGAGGACATTCATTCCATATTTGCTGATGTATATATAGATTATTAATTAAAATAAAACGAAAAAAATTAAGGTTAAAAACAACATCTTATACACATTCGTTTCTTTTTGACCGTATTTACATTCAACCTGAGGAACCCCGAGCCCTCCACTTGAAGCAAAAGGACTCCAAAGATCCTGGAGCTTTTATCGTAACTGCGTCACTAGTTTTATTACTTTGAGTATCTTTTTTGACCGCCACCTATTCTATCTTAAACTTCGATTCTTTAAGGTCAACAATTAATCTATTAATTTTAATATTTGTCAGTGAGCAACGATTTGATTCTTGGCTGAATCAAAACACCATGTATAAAGGAGGACATTTATTTCTAATTTAGAATATAATCTAGAATTTGATGAATTGTTGTTGTTATGATTAAATATTAGTTATGAAAATAAGTAATGTAATTTATTTATTCTAGCCATATTTCCAGATTAGGTTAATTTTTTTTATTTTATTTTAATTTAATTTTTCTTTTAATCTATCAAAGCAATCATTGAAACCGACCTTACGTTGGAATCCTAATGCCGAGGCCGAGTCCTGTTTGGACCAGGAAGCTAACATAATGGATTAGGAAGGAGAAGGAGGATATTGTGGGAGGAAGACAATACGTGTTGTGCCTCCCTTCCTAACTATTAACTCTGGCTCTGGAGATTCGTCTCTAATAGTCCTACTCAAGATAGGAGCCGGGCGCAGGCACAAACTTGGATCGTTATTATCCTCCGGGGCCCCACATATTTCATTCCCCCACCAGGGGCCGGTTAAATGGGGAGGAGGAGTGGGATTTTAGGCGGCAAAAATGTCCCAAACCAGCTAAACAGGTTAAGGATGAGGGAAGTTTCTCGGCCACAATAGCAGAGGAGCGTGAAGATAAAGTGGCCGGCTTGAGTTAATGCATGCCTCGAGTGCAGGCTGATAGAGAACTTTTGAAGGCACCGCCGCTAACCAAGTTATACCTAACTGATTTACTGGCCTGGCCGCGCTGAGAAAAAACGCTTTCCACCCACTACTCGCTGGCACACTTCCCGGCAAAACAACGGAAATTCAACCCCCTCCTATACTTCATGCTACCGATTTCCTCCTACCGCATCCCAGGCTTCTGTTTATATCCAACAATATTTAAATCAATATCACTCACTAAATACGGCTTCTGACCTAAAAAAGAGAAAGATCTTATTTATTTGAAGTTTTCATTTAAAACAACACGGTACTATCGCGTGTTAGTTTAACGTTATTATAAATATGAAACTTTATTGCATATTATTTGAATGCATTACTGTCGAGTTCCTGGCTAGAGTTGATAAATGTTTAAATTTGCAACTAAACTACTACAACTATTGTAGTTGCAGATTTGTGTTATATTATTACAGGTAGTTGCAGTTATGCTCTTTAGAATAAACAACGGATGTGGGGATTAATGGGATACTAACCTGCATAGCAATCGATATAATAGAAAATATAGCTGATTATTAATTTTCTATTATTTTTGATACTTAAACTATATTAATACCTGTTATTTTTTTCTATTTGTCGTTAGTTATTCTTAATCAAAAAACATTTTAAATTTTTTTAGGTTTAATTGAATATTCTTGGAAATGACTGATCACCAGAAGAGTAGTGGAGAGATTATTATAAATTTGCTGTACGTCGCGGTTTGTGTATCTTAAAATTCTAATTATACATTCCCTTTTCTTAAATCAAATGATTTCATGGTCACTAATATCTAATTAACTGTATAACATCCGAAACGTAAGTGGAAAAATAAAAGGATCAATCACTAAAATATATCTTTCTTACAGAACAAGTCTTCATTTTAATGTTTTTTTTTTGTTTTGTTTTTTACTGAGAAAAATTCACAATTTAATATTTATTTATTTATTCAAATTCGTTTCTATAAAAATTAACATGGGAAACTAAATGCACCAAACAATAGTTGCACAAACATAATTAAATTCCATGAAAGTACAGTTGGTACTAATTTGTATTTTAAAAGGTTGTTGATCCTTTTAAGTATAAAATTACTGAACTAATAAACGTTTTTAGACTTTACTTCCTAATCGATCTCTTTGAATAAGCAATTTAAGAAACCTAACTTGGTTTATCTCCTTTTTTATAAAGTAAGTGTATTTTATTTAGTTAGTGTATGTGTATCTATTAAAGTTAGTATAGTGAACCTGCTCTATGGTTACTATAGTCGCCGACATGCAAGAAGTATAGTGTACTATAACTCGAGGCCAGTACCAGGAACACCAGTGGTCTTCCCTGGATAGTTGTGACACTAATGTGAAATATACGGCCACAGACATCTATTTTTATTGATGAATTATTGCAAAGTTCGAGTAATCAACAATAAAATTTTTATATTTAAAAATATAAATAAAAAAACTGGAAGATTATTGATTGACCGTGTGTAAAGATGAAAGGAATATGGTCCGGGTGCGGTCAAAAAAACTAAAATAGTATA
The DNA here is from genome assembly GCF_000696795.3 of Halyomorpha halys. NCBI lineage: Eukaryota > Metazoa > Arthropoda > Insecta > Hemiptera > Pentatomidae > Halyomorpha > Halyomorpha halys. The sequence continues at coordinate 72,486 of NW_027110569.1, forward strand.
TTTCTACTATTTGAGTTTTTTTGACCGCACCCGGACCATATTCCTTTCATAAATAAAAAAAGTTGACACTTCACTCTAGACTGTCGGTTTCCAAATTTTTACTAAACGCCGTGGTATGCCCTTGGACTACAAAAATTTCGTTTCCCAAAAAGTCTTATTGGGTTAAAAAAAAATTCCGGCACAATTATTCTTAGAATGACTGAATATGTAAGAAAAGGAGGAAAAAGGCCAAAGTAAAGGCTGAAATGCACTTATTACTACTCTTTTTCTAGATATTTTCAGAAAGTGTTATTAGCTTGCACCAGTTTGTGAACGACTACTCTTGGGTCACCTCGAAAGAATTTTCAATGCCAAAAACATTATTTATAAAAAGCAAAAAACCAATCATAAATGTATTGTATTCCTGATAAACTATAGTGTTATCGCATCTAACTTTTGCGACTCTTATGTCTAAACAATAGTCTATGGAGTGCTGAATATTGATTTTTTTATTATTTATAAATGTAATATTATATTTTTTTCTTGCTTGCGAAGTATCAATGAGATAAAGAGCTGCATTTAGCAAACTAGAAAAAAAACGAACTAGTAAATGTCGAGAAGGCTGGTTCGTACGGCC
>NW_027110569.1:73151-82911 GCF_000696795.3 Halyomorpha halys
TATATATTTTAGATTTTTTCTTTCTTATGAAACATCACTGCTTAAGCGATGATATATTGAATAGTTAACTGTAAAATAAAATAGTACTAAAGAAGAGGCCTTACACTTATATGGTAGCTAATTTTCATTACCGCATCGTGTATATATAACTAATTTATATGAATTAAAAGTAGAGAAACATGGTGTCAATCAAATATTGCACGCTTAAATTTTCTTTACTTAATAATAATTTTTGAATAATATTACTATTTAAAATTTATTATTATATAAATAAAGTTACGATCGTTAAGGAAAGAAGTGATGGAATTAGAACGAGAGACAAATTTAAGGAAGTTGACCTAATTTGAATAAACGACGCCCAGACAGTAGGGAGAGAAGAGTTAGGGGAAGCTGGGTACGTCGTTAATTCTTATCATAAGTAAGTAGGAGTTAGTGGGTCAGGGCAACTTGAGGGTGTATATATAGGGTTGAGATCCTTCCACTACGAGTTAGAGTTGCAACTGCTTCCAAACAGTATAATACCATCAGACAAACCTCACTGTTGCCATCCTATTTATTAATTAATTTAAAAAAAAAAACTATATTAAAATGTTTTCCCAAATTAATTCAGTATTTTTCTGAGGAACAGTTATGTACTTATAAATAGGGCTCTTTATTCAGAGGGGTTTTTTAAAGTATCATGAAGTTAGCTATCAACTTATTTAAAGAAGTAATATTCCGAAATTGTAAGAAAAGTTTTGTGATCCTATTTTTTTTTTTAGTTAGTATCACATATAATAATAATAAAAATAAAGGCCTAGCGAACCCGAAGGTTCGATGCCGACACCACCAAACGCTCTCTGCATACATCCTTCCAATGATGCCCCTCCAAACCCAATTCCACTAAATCTGTTTTAACGCAATCCTCCCATCTACGTTTTGGTGTACCCCTCGGACGTTGGTTCAGTGCTTATTAACATTGTAGGGATCCGCTCGTTACTAAGTCCTACAATCTTACATGCCCATCTTATATGCCGCAATGATATAACTTTAATTATATTTACCGGGAGTATCACATATACTCTTGATTTTATATTTACAAAATGTTCAAATTAACCTTTAATGTCAATGTACATTATTATTAAAACATCTAAATAACTATAATTATGAAATGAGATTGTAAATTTTAAAACTTTCTTCCATTTCTTTAAAAATCCAAATGGATTTTTGATTATTTTTTTCAGAATGGTGATTTTAAAATTTTACAAACTAATTTTTTACCTTAAAAATCAATAATGATCTGCCGACGACAGCAACTGGTGCACAGAAAAAAATATCTGGATTGCGTTATAAAGTAATCGTTTTCGAGTTTATGCATTCATTGCCTGACTAAAAAGCATATAAATATTATATAAAATTGTGATATATATTTTTCAAATTTGTGAAGGATATTAAAATAATCTCCAAAACCAAGAATTTGTTTATTGAAATATGTAGTGAGAACTAGAGGAATAACAAACTAATATTTTAGTCTCAGTAGTATTCTACAAATACCGATTTGTAATTAAACTAAGTTGTAAATATAAGTTGTTTAAACCAGTTAAATATTATTAGAGTATTATCAATAGATAGTTCCTACATTAGTGACAGTTATTTTATATACTTCATATTTACCTATTGGGTTTATATTACGTTATGAATCTCAAAAACTATTCATTTTTTTTTTCTTTTTTTATGTTAAGTATTATTGGAAGGAAATCCTAAAATTAAGGTCTCCTATTATTTTAGAAATAAAAAATCCTTTTACTGTGTATAATATTTAAACAATTTTAAACATCTTTCGGTCAATGCAATTTTTTAAGACGCTGTGGCAGTTTTTGTATGATGTCAGTTCCCTGCCATTTCCTTGAGGAGGCGTTGGTTGAACCCCATCTTTTACTTTGTCGACGGAGCTGAATCACCTTCCAGCCAAATTAACATTTTCTTCTAACTCTTCTTGGGGAACGAGAGGGTATCTGATAATGTGCCATGTTTATTGTGGTTCCAGCAGACATTAATTTGATCAACAATATGGCCTTTAGATCCTAAAACACGTTGGCTTGACTTTACTGCTTAAATTCTAGAGAACTTTTATCCTTGCTGGGGTAACAATAAATGCGGACGTATGAAAAACCCAGTCGGACAGACTGAACGCTTTTTTTGTATTTTCAAACCTCTTAATCTTTATTTCCAAACTTATACAATATATACAATTGATAATAATATGTATATACATTACTTACAATTAATCTTTTTTTGCCTCATTGCATTATAAGAAAGGATTTACAGGGCCAACTGAGGGCCTTACAGAGGTGGCATGATAGCAGAAGGCTTACAAAGAATAGGGAGGGACCATTCCAGCTGGTGGTGGTGAGTGACGTCAGACTGCAGAGCCCGAAGTCCTTCCTTCGGCGAGGACGCCAACGAATGGTATCGTGCTTTGTCACCTTCCAGGTCTTGTTGGAAGGACGATTTTTCTGAAGGCTTAAATTGAAAAAGCACTATACTGGACTGTGACTCAGTTCCTATGACGAGATTAAGGATGAGGAATCCAAAGATGCATCTATGCATTGCGTGGAAAAATAGCGAAATGTTCAATCTTTAAAATTATAGAATTATTATAGAAAATTTTGTATTACAAACAAAATAATAATCAAATAAAAATAATTGGTTTTGAATTAATTTGTTTTCCATTTTTTAATTTATAATTTTAATGAGAATTCCTATTAATAAATTTGCCAGAAACTTACATCAAATAAAGAGGTAAATATTGCTTTGCTAGTAAGTGGGAACTGCTCGGATTGGTTAAACCCTGTTATGTTTCCCCAGTTTACTATCACAGGCAGGGACAATGTTACCTGTTGACATTCCATTTGTAATAAGTAGATTTTTACGAGGGCCAACCGGAGGGGAGCACCTGGCTTCAATAAGCAAACTGTGCAGGCTTCTAAGCCTCCTCCTTATTCTAGTCTCAATTTACACTTGGCTCCTTAGTTGGAGATATGAACTCAAGATTTTATTTACTTTTGTATTATATTAGCTTGTGCAAATATAACTTGTTCTTACAGTTCAAAGACATTCTGAATCCCTGTTGTTATTTTATTTAATGTGTTTGTCCTGATGATGGGTCAATGGCAAGTCACAACCAAATAACGTTTTTGAATCTGCCTTATTTTATTTTTAATAACATTGTCATTGTAATGAGTTCCTGGTAAATTGTATGTTCAAGAGCTGACAGTTGTTATGGAGATATTTGAGTGGTTGTTCTTGAAGGTAGAAGTATTATGCAGAGAGTAAGGTGCCGGGAGAAGGAAAGCCAAAAAGGTGTGCCTTACGATCACTGTGGGGATATCAAAGGAGTAGAGTAGGAGGGCCAATCACCGCCTGCCTTCAATTTTCAGTTTAAATTACAATTGTCTAATTTCACATGAATAAAGTTTAATAGATTTTCACTATTGATGAACCAAATGACTGAAAAAGTACTCATGTTTTGAATTGAAAAAACAATTCTTCCAGGAAATTACATAAATGGTTGAAGTTGATTTTTAGCTTTGTATAATTTTATTACAATTATACCGCTATGTGGCTCACTGTTTTTGGCTTCATTTTTTCTTCTAAGAAGAGTAGAAAATTATTTTTCTTGCATTCTGCTGGAAATGAAAATTAATACCATTATTTTAAGCATTGAATTTTTAGTTATTCTTCTTTTAAAAACTGCTTGCTTACAAGAAGGCCTCTCCTATCAGGTTGATGATAATTTACTCTATAACAGATATTCAAACTGAGCTAATTGTCAGATCTGCTCAACTGGTTCGTTGGAGGCATGTATCCACTTCACTCTAATTATGTTATAACGTAATAAAAGCGTATTCTTGATGGTCTAAATACTATTAGCAGCCTCGTATGATATTTTATGAATAAATGGAATATTAAATAGGTTCAGATAAGAAAATGTGTATCATATAATACCATGTGTACGGTTATCATGCTAATAGCTAGGGAATCGGTGTGAAAACTGCATTGTTTTAGTGCAAAATCTACGCAGTTTTCACACCAATCCCTTAGGTTCTTTCGACGTTGCTATTATGTGTATATGTTCCATTTTAGAATTGATTTGTTTTAATGGTGAGAAACCTACAGCTGTGGTTGCTATGTAAGGTAGTTAAACACATTTTTCATTACATTATAAACATACACTTATGTGCATTTTGATAGCCGGTTGTATTGTAGGCCATTAAACGTTGAATTCGTGCATTAACTGGTCATTAATTGCACTTATAAGATCAAACATTACCTTTAGACAACCGACGAGGCTATATTTAAATGTTATTCAGAGTAAGGGTACGTGTTCACAGACTCGCTATTATAATGTTTTCATGCACTCCTTATTGAATTAATGCGAGAACCCCCAGAACCCAACAGTATTCCATTGCTGTGTTGATGGTCCCCTGTTTGATTGATTATATGTTGGTCCAATTATCAGCTAGGGCAGGCGGAACCGTATAGGTGGGTGATTTCTGGCCGGGTGTAATAACAGACTATTGCGCCTCCTTGGCTCAAATAGATAATTACACGAGATGGGAGTGGGGGGGGGGGGGGTTTGCTATACAACCAGCGATTAATCTTGCTCCCAGCCGACCAAGATATTAATCAATCAATCATGCATATAAATGAAGGCCTGTCTTTCAGGGCCATCAAAACGGTTCTGATATTACTTTCCTCTACCATCTTCGACATCACTCATCTAAATGAGAAACATCCCCGTTCCGTACTTTTACAAAGTTCTGATTTTATCCCTGTGTCATCTATGTCGTGACACTAATAATTGCTTCCTTAAGTATTAATTATAAGGCAAAAATAATAAATACACATATACAACACAGATAAATACGTCTATTAGCACTCGTATGAAGCTTGTTAAATGCATCAGAAAGTACCTTCTTTATAATGTCTACCCTCTTAGAAATAGCAGTTTACACGAGTTTTTCCTAAATAAATTTACAAAATATTGATTCATCATTATTGCAGATTTTTTTTTACACTTTATCTTGGGAACCATTTGACTTAAATGATTTGTTAGTACTCAATTTTCGAATAAATAAGGTGTTATTAATTTATTTCGTGCAGTAGGTTTTTTAAAGAAATTGAAACAAACAAAAAATCTATGAGATGATTGAACTGAATGCAAAAATTAACACAGAAGATAGGTTTCTTTCTTAAATTAAGTATACCTCGGATGGCTTGAATTTGAAATATTTGATCTTATTTTTGACCAGTTGAAGAATATATTTTTTTCTCTTATGTTTTTGATTGTACAAGTAATACAACCCCATTGTTTTTAACAATTATGTCTATGAACTCTAGAGCTTTTTAAATACAAAGACCCTCATATTTATTTCGTAGCTCAATTAATAGCTAAACTGCATAAAAACGTTAATAGCAATGTTTTTATGATTTTATTGATGGGTCGTTAACCGATGGTGGAGGGGTGATAATGAATTCGAGCAAGTAGGTTATAAAAAGTAAAAGTTGATTATGAGAAAGAGCAAGAGTAAAATCTAAAATGACCCAGTGAGACTAATCGTGAACGTGGGGACAGTAAAGCTGATTGGAGCTGCGGGTGGCCCCGTAGAGGGCAATAGCGAGAGCTCTGCTATAACCGGGATGAATATAACATGAGCACCTTTTGTATTCCTCCGCCGCTTTGATATTTAAACTCCATCCCTCTATCCCTACCCCGCTCTGCTAATAAAACAGCTGTCTCTCTTCCAGATATATCTCCTCTTTCCTGTTTTCTTAGGGCCAGGTTTCGGAAGTCATGAATATTGTACGCTATAGGAATAATAGACCTTCGGATCGGTGGTTAGTCTTGCTCCTGGGAGCCATGAAGATATGGGTGCAACTTTCGAATTCCTTGCACGCGTTTTATCAAGTTTCAAGTCGCACTGGAGTTTATTATTATTGTTTTTTTTTTTTAATGGGCTTCTAACATATTTTGTTTATCCCCTTCTGACCGTTTCGGACATACGGGATGGATTGGACCACACACAGGACCTCTCTACTCTGACAAGAATGGGAAGGTTTCATTCTGTGAAATATATGTCAAACCGCCCAGCCCAGATTCAAATCGGCGCCGCTGCAACATCGAATTTATAAGGTGGCTCCTCAATTCTCTGGGCTAAAAATGGCCTTGGGATACCTAAAAATCACTATACTTAGAACTTGGGATTTATATGGAATGTACAAAAATATGACAATGAAATAGACTTTTTTGTAGTCATTTACCGTTCTTCTGAAGTCAAGGAATTTCAACGAAGGATCGCTATCCCTCAAGGATTTTAAGATAAGGGAGGAGAGACATGAAGGCCGGCAGGACAACCATATTATCGTGGACTGTTTACGATAGATTTGCCCTAATCCAACTTTTTCTTATTCCGTCTTATAAAAAACTATTTTTTTTGAAACATATTTTTGTCAATTATTATAACATTTATTTTATTTCCATTCATAATTCTATTTCTTTTTGTACAAGAAAACTTAATATATGTTTTTATAAATAAATTACAAATTTTGAGCTCACTAATTTTTTGTTTTTCCTGTGGCATATTTCGAAACACCAAATCTTTAATCTAGCTAATAATAACAATATGTATTTTTAGTAATTAAACATTTCTTCTACATATCCCCCCCAAAAAATTAAATATAAAATATTTGTTTTATTAAACTGGCATAAAAACATATATTAGCTTTGTAACTGAGCTAATTAAACATATATTAGCTTTGTACAGTTACAGACCTGCCTTCTACGCCACAACTCCTGATGAAGACCTGAAACTCAGGTCGAAACGTCGGCATAAAATAAATAAATATGGTTTTGTTTATTTATGTTTTTCTTTGCTGACCGCACCCCCCGACAAACTTCTCCAATATATTAGCTTTTTATAAATTCAGCAAATCTGTTGATTATGATATATGTATCATATATGATGAATGCTATCAACGATAATCAATAATATCAATGATATAAATTTTAGCAAATTTTATGAAACTTAAATTATCAACATTCTATTCTGAAATTGTACTCCGCAAAATCACTGCTGTCCTGAAAACATTTCAGTAGTGTTTCCTCGCTTTGCCTTGCTCGCCGGTGGTCTAATCCAAACTCAAAAGTAAGACTTGATCCTGATGTAGATGTAAGTAAAATTTTAGATGGATTTCAAGCATTCGTTTTCGAGGTTCTCAACGTGGGTTTTGTATCTCCCATAAGTTTGTACACGAAAATCTGATATTATTTACGACTACGCGTTGGCCTGGTATGATGCACCTTACTAGTTGTAAACCTCTGCGTTAAATATATATATATACATCCTCACGTTACATTTGCTGTGTGAAACAGGTATAATCTCTACATAGCTTTATTTACATGCATTTTATTCCATTATTTTAATTCTATAAACTATATGTAAAACAAACCTTTTATAAACGGTATCTAACCTTTTTTATGTTTTTTTTCTTTTACCTTCTGTTTTTTTAAACTCTTATTTCTATTTTTATTTTATTTTTAATTTATTTAATTACTAAAAATATTTGCGATTCAATTAGTGAAATTAATTGTATGAAACGAAATGTCCTCTCCAGTTGGCTTGGTTTGTGTTGAGTATAAAAAACAAAAAATAATTACAAAAGAGAATGAGCAAACGTTCGGCGGTTTTATTAAATTTTGATCAATTAGTGTTTTATAAAAGGTAATAATTGAGCTATACAATGTTTCATTACTTTTCTGCCTTTTGTCTCAGCAGTAAAAAATCGTTGCCAAGTTATATGTGAAATAAAATCTGAGTTTCATGAAATGGGTTATTAAACTTTTGATTTCTTTTTTATGTTGTGAATGCATGTTTATTTTGGAACAAAGTATATTTTATAAACGATATTTACTTTAATTAGAATAAGTAGTTATAATAATTGCATTAGATTTTATTTTTAAAGGAAATTATCTGTATCTTTCTCATCGTTAATTGCCTTTTTCTTTGAAATGTTTTGAGGCAATCATTCATCTCTGATTCTTCTTTCCCGTCGTTTTGGAGGCTTTAGCTAACTTGATAGTCAATTAGGGTTGTATTTAAATGAGGTTAATTGTTTTCATCTTTATTTTAATTTTCATAAATGAAGCTTCTTTATTCAAGAAAATTAAAAGTATTTTGACTCAAGATCTCAGGCTGAAAATTTGCCTTTAGTAAATCATTTTATTTATTATGATAAAAATTTTGTATACTTTGTTGTCTAGGAAACTAAGCTCTTTAGTTCTAATTTTTTTTTTAGTTGTTATTTGGTTTGAATTGACATTAAAAATCTAAATTTACCGGGTTACCTGAAATGTTAATTTTCTTAGTTTTCTCATTTCTTGCCCAATCTCTTAGAAAATATTATGCATTCATTTTTTTAACGTTAAGTGGATATTTACTGACATTTTTATTGTCAAGTGAAAATTGAAAGCTGCTATACATTCCAATAAGATCATTATTTAATGATCATCCATTTAATTACTCAATTTACTTTAAACAACTTTTAAGTAAATTTAATTAATTTTATTTCTTGTAATAATCTAATCAAATAGTTGAAAAATATTTCAAATAGTTAAGTTGAAAAACCAAACTTTTCTAAAGGTGATTGAATTACGACGAATGCTGTGAAGTGATTAAAATATCTAATATTAATTTTTTTTTTCAATAAATGAATTAATATTCTACTGTTAATAAATAAGTTTTAATTAGTAATTATTCAGATTAATGATTAAATCACATTATTATTACAAACAAATTGTTAATATAATGATTTCCTTACAGATCAAAGGAATGTTTTTACAAACCATATTAGTTAAACGGAACAGATTATGTTAGTATCAAATCTACACAATATAAAATAGAACAGAAAAATTTGCATTTTGGAAGTGCTTTCACTACTTTTGTTGTTTTGGTTTACCGAATTGATACATTTGATAATTTTCCCAACAGATCAACCCATATAGAAGAATTAAATATTAAAAACTGATTAAATAATTTGTGTTTTTTTACTTCCTAACAGCTGCTTAAAAACATCAGAGCTATACACAAGCTGAACGTTTAGTAGTTTTTATGTGTTTTCTTCCATTAATAAAAATTTGTCGTCGATTTCCATTCCTCTTATTTTTTTAAAAATATCCTATAATCTCTCCTGATGAAATTATAGATGGTTTCAATAGTATAGTACATCTAAGATGAGTTTGCCTGTGGGTTACTGAGAGAGATTATTGTGCATTTTTTTTAAAAGGTTTTTATAGCTAATTAAATTTCTGTCTTCATTTGTGTTTACTATTTCTGTAACTATCTATGTGTAAGTGCCCAACAAATAAATTTTCATTACATGTTTGTAATGTTATTTGCAAAATAGATAATTGCCTTTTGTGAACAGGCAGATCAATAACAAATTTACTGTTAATTCAGATCTTAATAATTATGATATATATTGTTTGTAATAATAATAATAATAATTACTTTTAATTACTTTTAATTTTAAATAATACAACAGTATAAAAAAGTTTTAAGGCAATAGAATATCCGTTTGTCGGAGGTCGATTGAAAAAGACGTAACAAAAATCTATATATTTACCAGAAGTAATAATATTTACACAGTGTTTTATATGAAATAAAATATATATAGACATACACACTGGACACACACACACACACACACACACACATATATA
>NW_027110569.1:82961-97779 GCF_000696795.3 Halyomorpha halys
AAATAATATACAAGGTTTTTTTTTTTTTTTAATTTTACAGTATTTCTTTAACAGGTGAAGAAAGTTTCAAAGAAATTTTAACACATTCACCTAGCTAATAAGTAAAATAAGATTATAAGTGTTGTAAGATTGTGTGTAGCTTAATTATAACAATGAATAGGCGTTCATGGCCTAAAGGTTTTACGCCTTTAAACAAATCCAATCAAACCAACAAACAATTATTGCAAAATTCTGAATTAGATACGAACTAAATACAAAGTATTATATTATTAAATAAATACCTAGCTTTGATATAAAAATACGCTAATAAAGAAAGAAACAAATTATATTGTAATTAACTTTATCATACATTTAAATTAAGTAATAAAATCTGAAAAAAAAATAAGTAAGTTTCAAACTAATTTCATACCAAATAAAACTAATAATAATTTAAATATTAAACAAATAAAAGAAGTATAATACAATTTTTCTTTTACTTAAAATATCCAGAACTTAAAAAATCTGGATATTAATTCTTACAAATATAAAAAAGAGGAAACAAAATAAAATAATATTTGTACATTGTTTTATTATAAATTATAATACTATAGTACAATAAAAAAGGTCGAAAACCTGCATGATATTATTTTTTAATTTAAAGCCATCGAAATGGCGTGGGATAAAAAAAAAAAAGTAAGTTTTTGTAGAATCGCCCATATACTTTAATAACATGTAACATGGAAAATGTATTTATTTGATGATCAATGACTGTAATAGGGATATTTATCTGATTACTTGGGACCTTTTAGTTTCCAAGACCCCCTCTTGTTACTGATTCCATTGGAGGATAATGGTTTTTATTTGAAGACAAAGTGGAATAGAAAAAGGTTACTTTTCGTAGGATCGCCCATATACAGTAAGTAAAGTACCAGGCCGAATGTTCGATATTTATTTGAAGATCGATGGATATCATAGGGATGCTTATTTGATCTTTTTCAAGCTTTTAGTTTCCAAGACTACTCACTTGTAACTGATTCCTTTGAAGGATAATGTTTTTTTTTTTTACTGGAATACAAAGTGGAATAGGATATTTGGATCTGGTTTCCAGTGGAAAGGAACGAATACCTTGAGGCACAAAAGGGGAGGTGGACACCGGCGGTAAATGTCGGGGCCTGACCTTATTGTGGCCTCTTAAAAGCATCCATTGTTCAGCTTCCCCCTTTTATAATTGCCTCTATAAGTCCACTTCCTCTTTAAATACTCCTGTTATTCCATATTGCCATTTCGTTTTCCATTTTATTTATTCGTTGAGAGAAAGATTGCCAATTTCAAGTGGCATGCTCGGTGATATCTATAAATATGTTCAAATATCTGGCCTCCATCATAAAAATTACTGTTCCCTACAGTAGCCTCGCTTATGTTGGTGTGATGCTAGTGTATTAGTAAGTGCTACTAAAAATTAACATTTCACTATAGCTGTTTTTTTTTTTTTTATAGAAGTCATTGAGGAAAATCATTACAATTATTGATATAATTAGCTCTACCTGATTTGGAATAACAGTTATTTCGATTTAATATCAAGTTCACATTTCTTCACTTTGGAGTTTATAATTTACACTATATATTATATCATCATTTCCATTGGATTCTAAAAATCATATGGAATGACGAGAAAAAACTTTAATATGGATAATATTCTATTCTAATATAAAATTTGAAAAACAAGAACTACTATAAATTCTTCTTCGTTTATAATAGTTAAAATTTTTAAATTTAAAATTACAGATTTCTAACTTCTACAATAGACAATTTATCTAATTTTGATACCCAGTTTGTTTTACATGATCAATTTTCAAGTCTCACATCATTATAAATTGGTATTTATAAGAAGAGTTAAAGCTATTTTTTTTAATGTACTAATTCTTTTTCATCTTACTAGCAGTCATGGTAAAGCAATGAATAGATAATATTAACAGATTTTATAGAAAATCATTATGCTATTAAAAAACAATAATTATTGTTTTCACAACCGATGGAGTATCAGTAGTGCAGTACTTTGTAAGGAAGTACTCTTACTAGAACAGCGGTTGTGAAAGGAGGTGATTAGGTAAGAAACACATAAAAAATAAACTATATCATATCGCACTGAAAAATTATTGGTTGATTATTGATTGTAAGAAGAGGTTCCGGGTGGCGGTCAAATGTACAAAGTACAAAATGTAAAATATAAATATAAAATTCTTAAATACTTTTAGACTATAAAACTATAGCTATAAAATGTTTTACCATTTTTGTACTTTCTCTACTATCACCCTGACCACCATTCTACAATAATTTTTGGTATTTCGTTAATAATAGTTAAAAAATTACATATTCCTTACTTCTACAATATATATTTTATCTAATTTGGATATTCAGTTTATTTTAAATGATCAATTCTCAAGTTTCAGATCATTATAAATTGGTATTTATTAGAAGAGTTACTGTTATATTTTTTAATGTACTAATTTTTGTACATCTTAATTACAGTGACTAAAAAAAAAAAAATGAATAGTTTTAATAATATAGAAACTCGTTGTTTCATGAAGTGTTATGTTCACTTTTTCATTTATATTAACGTTGAAGGTAGAATACATTTTTATCAGATAGTTATCTCAGTACCTCGTCGAGTGACATGCTCTTTGTATGAAACTTATCATTGAATGCGTAAATTTTGATTGCTACTCATTACATTTTCCTTGACTAATTAATTATATATTGATCATATATTTTTTATTTTAATTTGCTGAAATAACGAGTTGTATTATATAAGTTGTAAGTGAGACAGGGCTTTATTATGAGGATGTCCTCGTTTCAGCTCAGCCTTTACCGTTACACTTTTTGTGTTTTAGCCCGTTCTTTGTAAAGGGATAATTAAAGAGGTGGCGGTGGGAGGAAGAAAAACAGCTCATTACGCTGAAAATTACAGCGTTTTTTCATACAAAACTGTTGTCTTTTTGATTGCACATAAATTATGCAATTTTAAAATGATAATGATTCAATTTCCCAGTTTTTCTCTTACCGTGAGCCATAAATAATGATGGTATTATTTTGCAGTTATTGAAATTTCCGGAGAAGGAAAAAAAAAGTTTTGCCACATGGAGTTTGATATTTAGCATTCAATTTCTGAAGTTTCTTTCTATTTTTTTTTTTTTTTTTTTTTTTTACAATTATAAAATTATAGGAACTAGATTTTTTAGTTAATTTTTTTTAAATTGTATGATTCTATAATTGTACCGGAAGTTCTTGCTGGATAGAAAATAATTTCATTCTAGATTACAAGATATAAAATAATATACAAGGTTTTTTTTTTTTTTTAATTTTACAGTATTTCTTTAACAGGTGAAGAAAGTTTCAAAGAAATTTTAACACATTCACCTAGCATGCTAATGATGTAAAAAGAAACTCTCGGCGTATTACCTATCGTTGAAGCGATATTATTTGAATCTCTTGTACTTATAATTTTTATATTTTCCCTTTAAATAGCTGAGATATATCTATGTATATGTGGTCGGTTAACTTATGAAGACCTTTACGAAGATAAAAAGTATTGCCTATTATTGGATTGTCAAATTTTGTGTCCATAACATATAGGAATAGCAAGTTCCTGGGAAAATTTTAATACTAGTTTTCGACAAAAATAACGCATTATGGTTCCTGGAGTTCAAATAATTAAGTCTTGCAAAATGTTCTGTGTTTTTTGTTATTAGCCTAATTCGAAAATGAAAAGTTTTTCCCCTACTGAAATTACTTATTTAAAGTTATCTTAGGCCAATCTTTTCTATAAATATTTATTTCATATTAAATGAAATCTAATTAAATGCATGATAAATTTTATTTTCCTATTGCGAAATTCCTATCTATTATAACCCTGTCTTAATTATATTTTCGCGCATAGCTACACAGACTAATGCTATTAGGTCGGATGTCCGATTAATGTATTTAAAAGTAAGAATTGATATCCTTAACTGCTAAAGAAAAGCAGATTTCATATTAGTATGTTAATCAATGTAGAGAAATTGTACTTCATCGACTGGTGAAATCTATTTGTATGCGAGATTCATTTGAATTTAAAGTTGAATGTCTATATCTTAACTGAAAATTTTAACTTGTTTTATTAATAACAGAAAAATAGTTTTTATATTTGTATATCCCTTCTAAAAGTCATGGAAATAGTTCATCAAAACTTAAGATTTTGCATTGCGTTTTGAGTCAATTGTTTGCCACTAGTGTGAACTATTCCTTTTGCAGATACAAGGTATGATTTCTTGGATTCTGTCGCCAAGCATTTCATCTTTGTCAAGTAATGATTAGTTATTCTAGTGATTTTGGTGTATTTAAAAAAAAAAAAATAAATAAATGACTGATGAAACTGATCCTTTATATAGACCAAGTGAAACAAGTATTGACAGCTTCTACTGGATGAAGGTTCGGGATGAAGAACAATTTCAAAAAATGATTTTTGAGAGGATTGAAATAAATGAAGTCGTTGAGGATGTCCAACAATATCTGTCGGGAGGAAACACTTTTAAGATCTGCATGTTAGATCACATTCAGATGCGCGACCTCTAACGACAGAAATAAGATTAGATAAAGAGATGAACGAGTTTGAAGGAGAAGGACTTGAACAAATGAGAGATACAGCGTTTTTTGGGTCAAACTTCGAGTGAAAGTTCCCTTAAAGATCAATTCGGACATAAAACAGATGAACAAAAGGACGATACAGAGGAAATAAAATATATTAATTTTAGAATCTATTATGGAACTGGACAGATCCATGATCTTAGTTCCAACACCTATTGTGTCTAGAGAGTCCTTTTGGAGGAACCAGAGGTAACGTATAGTTGAAGTATATTTAAGGAAGTGTGCATCAAATCAATGTTGAATGATAATGCCTAGATATTGAGACATTTTATTTTCCATGATTACTTCTCACATGAAAAAAAGAAATTCAAAGAAATTTAGCTTCCTATTGATTGAGCAGTTTAAATCATTAACATCAGAAGTGGCAAAAGTGAAATTTTTTGCGTTAAGTTATGTTGTAGCATTTTTAATGTTGATCTGTTGATGTATATATACCATTTCTTCACTGGTAAAAGAAATTATATTGTAATTACAATTGCTTTATAGAGCACATATTTATAATACTTTTGGAAAGGTTAAATTATAATTATTGTTACATTTAAGATAGAATAACATAAAAAAGAAAAATGTTGTCTAGAGTGAAATAAATTATTTATTTATTATATGTGTAATTTCTTAGCTATTGATCGATACGTCAATTTACCTAATTATTACATATATTTACGTATGAGCAATAACTTATCTATATTTACTATGTTATACAACTTTCACATAAGAATTGCAAAGTAAACTTTAGATTGGTGTTATGGGTATAGTTTCTAAAAATATTATAATACTTTATATTATTAAATTTGTAATTGGCCCTCAATTGGTTGTCCTGAGGATGATATATATCACTGAAGAGAGGAAAAAGCGTCGGCCCTTAGACTATAGCACTGGAAGAGAAAGGGCGGGGACGAAGCCGTTATAGGAATTCCCGGCTGACATCGGAATGAGTTGGGAAATTTTCATTAAAGTGTGCTCCAAGGAAGGGATGCTCTTTTCCTCCGCTTCACTTCTCGCTCTCCTCCTCTGTAACTTCAGGTGTTCCCTCTTCTTTTTAAATCACTTTTTTTTTTTTACTTTGTTTCTTCCTCTGCACCTTATACATCCTCCGTTTTCAATTTAAACCTGTATGTATGGAACTTTGGTATAACGAATATCCAGATTTTTCCGAAAATACAGTATATCGAGGCTTGATTAGCTAAAACTTTGTTATATTTAGGCTCGAGCACGTATTTACAGACCTCTAGATAACGATTTGTATCTGATGCAATTCAATCTCGTTCAAACGATTAATATGGATGGTATGACAAATAATAAAAACATTGTATTTTAAATTATGATATAAATATTTTTAATTTTAAAAATATTATTTTATAATTATTATTATTTTATTTTATTATTTATTATTATTTTGAGATCAGTAAAACAATAAGTACATATTAGAAAAACTGAACATTAGTTAGTTATATATTGAATTCACACTAGTATTTTATTAAAATTAGTAAAAATATTTACATGAATATAAGTAGTATGAACATTAGTAATATACTGTTACCTCAGTGCTTAATGGGCGCCGTTTCCGTCTGTAAGGTATTTTTCTTTATTTAGGGATTGATGAGAAAATTCGTTTCAGGAAGGTAAATTATTTTTTCTTTTAGAATTTTTAAACCGTTATGTAGGTGTGACTCTATACGTATCTATCGCCGGGATGCCAGGATAATCGGTGAAGGGAATTATCTAAATATATATTTCTATTAATTAAAATTAGTTGAGTCCTTCAAATCTAATACTACTATTGAATTTTTTTCCAAAGGCTTTTTGTGTGTTTACCAGTTTATCAATTATTGAAATACCTTTATATTTATAGAATATTGTTACCATTAATTATATAGTATAATAAAGAGTGGTATATTGGGATATATAATAGTAAATAAACTACATAAAGGAACTAAGTATTTATTTACATTTGATTGATAAATGATGTTATTAAAATGATCGAGACAAATGGTTTGCCATAAAATATGATTATTACATTATAACTTATTATCCAATATATACATATAGCTGCTGATCTGGGTGGTGCTTGTCGTAGTATGTAGCGACGACTTCTTCATTGGTGTGGTGTTGTTATACGGATGGCGTTTCAAGTCTCATAGGCCCTACTTAGGGCTTCGTCTCATGCATCTTCCTCTTCCTTCGGTTTTTTTTACTTCTGTGTTCCGTGCTATTCCATCTGTCTGTGTTCGTCTTCCCTGTTCTGTGTCCGCCTCCACTTGTTCCAAAAAAGGGGCGTCGTCTTTTGGGAATCTTATTGGCTACCAAGCCTCCACGGTCCTGAGAGGGGGTGGTAAACTTCTGCCAATCACACGGTCTATCGGTCGGTCTTTACCTGCCTTAAAACCCTTTACACCAGGTGTGAAAAACTCTGGTACAGGATTACTGTGGTATGCAAACAGAGGTGTCCCTGTGTGTGTTGGAAGGTATCCGGAGGCAATAACTTTACTAGTATCGATAATTATTAATTTATCAACATATCAGACTAGTTGTTCTATTTATTGTATGGAGGTATCTTTCCATTAAATCCCATGAGTTGTTCAGAAGGAATTAAACAAATAAATCATTATATCACCTCACAGACTCCTCTTGCCATCCTAAAACTACAAAAATATATGAATAGAACTCTTTGCTCCTGGTAAACACTTAATAAACTTTCAATAAATTCTGCAAAGAATGAAGTCACCAAGATCGGATCTTTCTCCTTACATCTATCACAGATACTCCTAATCGTATCCTAAACAAACTATATGATTCCAAACATCAATCAAAAACCTTGGTGTCACTTTTGAATGGAACTTAGTATCTTCCAAATTGTCCTTGGAACCACAGCTACCCTCAAGCAATTTAATCGGCTCCGCTATCTCTTTCCACTTGAATCCCGTCAACTCTTAGTTTACTCCCTTTTATTCCACCACTTTAACTGATGTACAGCGGGCTCTCGGTTGAATTCGAAACTAGTCTTAAACATCTTTTGAAGTGATCAGTACTACTTGTCTTCGGGATCGCCAGAGATACGCATATAGCTCCGTATTACCTCAACTTAAAGTGAAGTGGTTCTTCCTTTTCTATCGTTGTTAGTATTTACTTTTGTCCTTCCTATTCCAAGTAATTAAAACTGAGCGTAACTGGTATCTTTTAAAAACGATATTTCAAATCATCTGTTTAATCCTACACTAGCATGACCTGTCCATCTAACTTCTACCCTTTACTCCAGCTGCCTCCCATTCCTTAATTCTATCATACATCTTGTACCAACAGCTTCCTCGTTCAGACCTCACTTGTTCAACAACATTTATTTCTATCAACACGGAATGTAATGTTGTTTCCCATAGTTTTACCCACGCTAAATGTGGGATGTAGATACCAACAAAATTAAAACCAAAAAAACCAACTAGATCTGTTTGTCTGAATAATATCAGGTCCAAACCCAATTCCGTGTCACTCATTTTTTTGAATTTACATTCCTATTAGCTCTGTATTTAAATACTAATAGTGAAAGAGAGTAGTGTCCTCGTATAAATGAACTGATTTATTTAATGTAATAGAAATTGGTTATAATTAATATATTAGAAAGTGGTCAGGGTTACTGGGATTTATTGATCTAGGTTTATTAAAAAGGCCTATTCTCAAATATACAAGCTCTCTAATTGTTACTGAACTATTTTTATTTACTGTTTTCATTTTCAGAATCAATTTCATGGAATGCTTGGTTGTAGGCGTATAACAACTCAATAATTAAACGAAATAGAATTATGTTAGAAAAAAAATTGAATAATGATAGGTTTGCTGATATTTCCTTTCTTCCATGCCATTGTTATGCTGGTTTTCTACATTTTAACTTCACACCTTTAAATCTTAAAAAAAATCTGATCGTTTCGTGGAAACAGAAGATACAACTCTCCGAAAGAAATATTCATAACGCTAAAGAAAGAGAGGTAATAGTTTTTCTTAATGCAATCCATAAACCATTCAATCCATACCGCAATTGGAGAGCAGCGGCAATCAATAGAGAATCCTGGCGGACCAAGTTGTAGGAGGCCTCGACTATGCAAGAGTTGTAGCGTCACAGATGATGATAATGAATCCATGAACGGTACATTTAAAAAAAACAAAAAACAGTAGTACAATGCGTTGGAATAATTGAAATTCTTCTTGTGCTCTTTGTTACCAGTGGTATTTATCTCGACCCCTTATTATTGTTCTCTCCCTTCATCCACTATATCATACATTTGATGTTTTAAAACTTAAAATTGTATTTTTAAGTTTTTATTTATTTATTTATTGATATTTACAACTGTATAAAAAATACAACAAGTAAATTTGATCATAATGACATAATGATATGATACAGGATGTAGAGAAACTACCCAGTAGTAGAACTCTAAAAACAGTTTACAATATAAGGTCGTGAGGCCATCTTCTTTTCAGGCGCCTCGGAGGATTGCCAGGAATGGAAGAGGAAGCATGGTTAGAAACTAATGGGTTTGGGTGGTTAGGGAGTTTATTATGGAAGGAATAATATTTTTAAGTTAAAATTGTATTGTATATCAATATTTCATTGTGCTATTTTTAATGATGATGGTTATGCATTGATGGACTTATAAGATATATGTTGTCATGTAATCAGCTTTGAAGCATTCGTGGGACTGATATACTATTGATAAGAATGTTGCTTATACACTTTGATAAATCAAAGAATTTCATCATGCTTCTTTTTGAAAACTCCTCCGGTTAGATCTAGTGATTCTTACTTATAGTGAAGGAAACGACGTTATGGCTATAAAATTTGGATTACTCCCTAGATAATTTACGAGAGCTCGGTGAAAGGAGGTTGAATGTGGAAGTTTAAATTATGTAAAAGGGTGGTTAGTTAAAATGTCTTGTAACAAGTTGAGGGAACCCGCTGATTGCTTGCTTGCCTCAAACCTGATAGTGCTCGCATGCTGCGGTTCTGGTCCAACTTTTGGTTCTATTGTGGTTGAGCTTTGGATGTGGTTATACTAAACGTTCCAGTATCTTTTTTCTGACTCACCTTATACTGGCATATACTATAAAACTAGATTTACCTTTGAGGTTTCCTTGATAATCGTTCCAAAGTTTCTACTTTTAACTTGACTTTCTGGTCTCACGTTACATTTCACTATCGAGTGATGCATCCTATCATTTGTGCTTAAACTGAGAACATATTGATATTTGTCCTCTCTGTCTTTTGATTGATTAAAGGATTTTCTCAACATGTATATTTTGAAATTCTATCTATAGGAAGTGAATGAAATCAACAAAACCTTTCAAAACAGTACAAACCTATTCAATTAACTTCGGTTGTGAAATTCAATTAAAAAAAAAAAACTCTAAATAAGTAAGGACTTTAATATAACAAATAAAATATAAACAATCGTAATTTATGATTCCATTTTAGTATTAAACTCACATATAACCTACTCTCAATTTTTGGAGAAAAAAAAAAAAACTCATGGGTTTGTCTATATCTAACAGTGATATTGAAGAACGATATGCATTCGAATTATGTTGAGAAATAAAAATTATTGATATAGCTTGCAAAACACTATTTAACTAAAATGTTGGTTTGCTCCTTATTTCATATGTGCATATAATGCGGTATGTTTTAAATTACTTATAATTTTTACTGTACCAATAAATTTTGTCTCAGTTCGACCTATTATAATATTTATGTCAAAGATACGTTACATATACAATGTCATAAAACACCAATGCTGACGCAGGTTGCATATAAACATGAGTGGAACACCGTGACAGCTCGGTCCTCATTATGCTAAGTCGTATCTCAGCCTGACGTGTATTTGCCGGTACTGCAATAGCAGTTTTGGCTTAAACTACCGTCCTTGTTATTTATAGTAGGCAATTGTTTATATCATGGAAGAGGAATTCGTATTGTTCTTTTAAAATCTTCATTTCATATCGAAAGGCTTTAAGAATGGATCTTTTGAAAACTTTCTATCTCGTTTACACGATTAACTTTATTTGTTCTTTTGGAAATTTATCCTTTAAACGTTGAGTTAAATATATAATTATTACATAGGACTCATTTATTCTCTATTAATCCCCTTGTTTCTTCTCACGTTATTGGAATACTATGAATAGTCGAGCAGATTTAGCTGAAATTTTATCTTCACCTTCAAAAGATTTAATTAATCGATTATATTTCATGTTAGAAGAACGTTTTCTTTTGCAATATTAACAATATTTTTAATTTTTGCCCCGTCCACTTGTTTCTAACCTGGCTTCTCCTTCATTACGTAATAATCCTCCTAGGCGTCTGAAAAGAAGATGGCCTCGAGATCTCCTCTTGAAATGTTATTGGAGTTCTCAATAACATGGGTAGATTCTCCACATGTTTGTATCATGTCACTATGTAGTTGTAAATAACAATAAATAAATTATTTAAAAAAAAAAATGCCCGGTACACAAGGCTTTACTTTTTTTTGCATAGTAAAATATGTAAAGGACTCGATTTCCAGAATCGAGCATTACATAAACGGCTCAGGGTTGTTGAGCATTTCCAATTATTGGGGTAAAAAAACAATCGTGTTAATGTTTTTTTTTACGTTAGTTCTACAAAAAACAGCGTTATAGGTCATGAAATACATGTTTTAACTATGCATAGCAATTTATTTTCGAATTTGTTGAGCGTTCACGTGTTTCGACTTAAGTCGTTATGCATTAATCTTTTTTTTCTTTAGCTGGAGAGAAAAAGTTGATGAAAATAAGTTTTAAATTTGTATGCATTGACAGAGATGTAATAAAGTTATAATTAAGTTAGAAAACATTTTCGAAATTTCAAAGTTTAGAATACCATATATCTATGATTTTAATATTTCTAGTTTGATTAAATATGATTGATATTTTGGTTTCGATATCCCATTCCGGAAAGGGAGAATTTGGAACATGGGATGGTAGTATGATGTCACCTTTTTACAGATTTATTGCTAAATTAATCTGGCCTTTGCTATGTTAGAACTAAGTGTGGCAGCATGGCAGACATGCACACACATCTGATTTCGTGATATCTACTATAATTGCGTGAATCAAGCAAGATATTTTTTAACTTCTAATGTTCTGTAAATGATTAATATATAATTTAATCCTGGGAAGTTTATGAAAGAGCTTGTTAATTTTATTTATAGAAAATTAAGGCGCTGGTTGATGTTATATTGATGTTGATGTAATAAAATTCGCAGCAATAATTAGTTTTCTGACCAATTTGGTTTTATTTATTAGTTAGCTTTGGGAAGAAATTAGGTTGGGGCTTTGATGTGTTGGTCCAGTGGTAGTGGGCAGCCGGGAGTAAATTTTTTATTTCATTAGCGAGTTTGTGAGAGATAGAGCGGATTAGGACGGTAGCCGTTGGTGGCTAAATGAAGACAAGTTTGAGAAGAGACGATGAGTTGTGGGTTCCTCATTAGCCGCTCATGGGAGCAACTAATTTATCCCAATTCAAGTGGCCCTTGGACAAATGAGCCCTAAAATGAAAGGGACTAGTACTACGTGTACGTATCCCGGCAGAACGTGACCCTACGCTGTGAGCGATGGCGCTCGCATACCTCCTCGTGTCTCATTTGAATTGTGAACGATTTGTAAATGGCTTCCTTTTATTGAAACCTGTTTTAGGTCGATAGGGGGAAAAAAATTGTTCTTCGTCAGGGAGGTTGAACGGGTCATTTTTCTCTCTTGTTTCCTTCCCGCTCTGATTGTGAACTCGTATTCCTTTTTGTTGCCTTTATATGTTCTCCATCCGGCAGTGAAAAACTTTTGCACATTTGAACTCGTCCATGTGAATCTCCTCTCAGAGACCAATAAAGAAAAAAAACTCTGTTACAATGATGAGAACAGGAAATAAAAAGAAAAATGGATAATGATTCTTCTTCATCCAAATACACTTTTGTTTCTAATTCGCTCATCAATATTACAGTTAGCTGGATGAAGATTAGGAAAATAATATTTCTTTGTTTCCTAGTTTCACGTTTCAATGAATCATAATCAATAAATATTCTAAATGTCTTGATTATGGTCGAGCTTCAATGTTGTAGTTGTGATTGTTGGAATGGAAGTAAGTTGAACTGAGCAAATTCGTGTGGTCTGTTTGCAAAATGGATTTTCTAAAAATAACAAAGTTCAAAATAAATTTTACCTTCCTATTCACCAATACGAAATATTATTGTGTTCAGTTAAAAAATCGTGTTGATCTTTATATCCATAACAATAAATATGTTGATATTCATAATATTTTAAATTACTTTTTTTTTTAATAATTTATTTATTGATATTTACAACTGTATACACATATATACAACAAGTAAATTTGCTGTAGGTGACATAGTAACATCATAAAAACATGTGGAGAATCTACCCACTGATAGAACTCCAATAACATTTCTAGAGAAGAAGATCTCGAGGCCATCTTCTTTTCAGACGCCTAGGAGGATTATTAGGTAATGAAGGAGAAGCCAGGTTAGAAACAAGTGGATTTGGGTGGTTGAGAAGTTTATTATGGAAGGAACGGTATCTGGTTCTGGCCAAATCGGCAACATATGGAATATTGAGGTCCTGATGGATGACTTGATTTGTGACAAAGTAAGGAGCATTAAGGATTTTACGAAGGATTTTGGACTGTAAGGATTGGATTCTGGAGGAATTTGATGGTTTAGTGGAGCCCCAAAGCTCAATTCCGTATGTCCAGATAGGCCTTATAATAGTCATGTAGATCAGTCTTTTGTAATGGATTGGCAATTTAGACCGTTTGTCTAGTAAATGTTGCAGTAGTCATATTTTAAATTAAAAATTAAAATTTGTACCACTATAACCCATGAATGGTCAGGGGTTCATTACTTTCCAAGGAAGTACTGTTAACAGACCAATGGTTGTACAAGGAGGTAATTTGGTCAGAATCACGCTCGACCGCCTGATTTTTACCCAATTAAGGGTACCCTATTTATTAGGCTGGGTAGACACCAGGAGGGCTCCAGAACCCACAGGGTTGACTCATGGTTACGGTGAAACAGAAATGAAAATTTCTTGTTATTATTTTGGTAACACTATTTTGAATTTACCGGACCCTATCCACTATTTTTGCTTACTGACTTGCAAATATATTTTTCTGGACCTTTCAAAACCGGTGATTTGAAATTTCAAAAATGGTTAGTCCCCTTAACGACTGTGCCGGTAAGCTTTGATTGAGTGAGCTTTTGTCTTATCCTTCTTTTTACAATATAAACATTTTCCTCTTACAGTTAACTCGGAAAACGTCTGTTCTATTGTAATTATTATTATAATTATTGAAATGATATTCCCTTAACTGTTAGAGGGAACGCATGATCATTATCATTAAAAATTCAAAATATTATTTTATTTCCTGTAGTTTTATTTCTGTCGTCCAGTCCCAAAACTGTCACAATTATTTATTTATTTTTTTATACACGTTAAGTAATAGTTAATTTTAATCGGTATTACGCATATTGTAGACTCTAATATCTGAAAAAAGAATTATGATTTAGTAAGGTAGTTAATGTAGTCTTCCCATGCCCAGTTTGATGTTACATCAACAGAAGTTATGATTGAATCTTTAATATTTTTAACGTTTTTAACATCGGGTAACATTTTAACAACGTAACTTATAACATCGGGGGGAGGCGTTAATAACTAAGAAATTAAAGGTTGAATAAATATTATGTTTAAAGAGAAGGAGAAGAGGGAAGAAAGTAACTGAGGAAGATAGTGAGAACGCAGGTGATTAAAAGCGTCTTTAGGATGGGAGTCACTTCTACGATAAAATAATATTCGAACATTGGTTAATCTCCGGTTACTTATAAACTTAATCAGTATCCAGGGAGTGAGATAAAGTTAGTATACGTCTAAAGTAGTCGGATTTAGTTGTGTTTTACAGATATTAGAATATTTTTCAATTAACAAGAACCTTCCTCCATAACATTAATTTTCCACTGTTGATTAACTATCTATGGAGGTATACAAAATTAGAACAAATCAGAATTTAAAAATGTTCTCTGGTTATAACACCACATTTAATTTGTATATATATATATATATATAGGAAGATGGTCAGGGTTGCGGTCACAAG
>NW_027110569.1:104159-114530 GCF_000696795.3 Halyomorpha halys
AGAGAAAATAAAGATTGATACGGTACATGAGTAATTACATGATAATAATAATAACTTATAATAATGATAATAATAATAACTAAGTAAAATTAGAATGACAAATATCATTACAAATAATAGGAGATTATATCGAAGAAAACAAAAACAATATAGGAATAATAACAATAATGGTAAAAAAAAAAAAAAATAATAATAATACATTTAATTTGTTTTGACCATTTCTGACTTAACTACTTTAACCGCCTTTACTAGATTAGTTTTAAAAGAAATTTTGTTATGGAATTATAAGTCCTCTGCACTTTACATTGGAATGTTATATGATATTTCTATTCTATGTCCAAAATCGGATTTCTTAATTCCTGAGTTATATACTTGAAAGAGTCAGCCATGATATAGTAACAATTCTTATTAAAAAAACTTCGAATTTTATATCCTAAAAATTTTTCAGGTTTTAGATATTTCAACCCTGATCTGCGATCGAAAACCTTTGTTGATGATTAAAAATAAATTAATAACGTATCTGGCAGATAAATAATAAAAAATTCAGTGAATAGTTTTCATTCAAAATCATCTTTATCAAATATTGTTAAAGTCCCAAATATATAATCATTTAAGCATTACAATTTTTTAAGAAATGGAAAATATTATTGGAACTGCTTTCTTAGTATTCAGACTTGGTTTGGTAGTATGGTTAAAAAAAATTCCCTATATTGTTAAAATAATCTTTTTTATAAATTGATTTAGGCTTAGTAATTTTATAACAATTATAATTGTGTATTAATTATACTACTTTTTATTGTTACATAACTTTAGTTTTAATATTTTTTTATAAAATTTTATATTGTTATTGCTCTTTGATAGTAGATTTATATTGCTACTATAAGTCGATTATTTTCGATAATTTAATTTTCACATGAAATATATATATATTTTTTAACAATAAACAAATTACTTATGTAGTTGGAGATATGTTTTGTTTGTATAGTGTTATTTCCTAAAACACATACTGTATAAATGAATTATTAATAATATAAATATTCAGGAGAAGCTAGAGAAAGACATATGACATATTACTCTACATTATACTACGGTTACAGTTGAATGATCAATGATATGAATTGTATTATTAAAAGTAATATTTTGTTTTCTCTCTTTTCAGGTAAGAACTTCAATCAAATTCTTTGTTTCGATCGCTTTAAGGTAAATGTTTTAATTCATAAAATCATCAGATTTTGTTGATTTTAGTTTTCTTTCTGAGTGGTATAATTATCTTTCAAAAAGAGCGGTTGTAATATTTCAGGGAATGTACAAGTTTATAGTTATTTGACAGGTATTTCCAAATATATTTATTTCTATATATAAATAGTTGACCTTATAATTTCAAATTATGAAGGTGTGTGGTCAAAAGAGAACAAAAATAGTTAACAACTATTTATTCGCCGAAGTTTCACTCTACTTTGTAGAACTTCATTAGTGCTGGTCAAGTTAGGACTTTTCGAGACTTTTGAGTAATGATTTTTTTTTAGACAGTTTGGAGACAGGATTATTGAATTCTCATCCATATTGCAGTTATAGCATATGATGACTCACCATAAATAATTTCTTGGATGGATTGTCTTATTTGAGATACAGTGATCGATAAGTCAGAGTAAGAGTTTACAGAACAGACATCCCAGTCTTATTGCATTCCTGATAGGGGAGAAATATTTAATTGATTAAAACAGCTTTACTATAAAATCTATATTTGAATTTTCTTTATTCTGTTTATTTTGTTGGGAGTGATTGATGGAAGTTGCCAGGGCTGGCAAAGATTTAAATTACTTCTGCCTCTTGTCACTTCTCGAGGAGGGGGAAGCCATCGCAGAGAATAACCTAAATTCCTCCCGTCGTATTGCATGCCGGATAAACTATTTATCAAAGGAATCTGATGGAATTCCCTCACACAGTCTTCGCCAACTGATTCCTTCTTTTATTTTCTTACTTGTTTATGTGTCTCGGAATCTGTTGGTATTCAAATTAATTTATTATTTTTAGAACCTTTCAATGAATTATATAATCAATAGGTTCAACGTTTTTATTTACTTCCAAGTTTGCTTCTAACATCATTGTTTTTATTCCTCGTTAATAATGGCTTATATTGTATTTTGGTAGAATTGATTAATCATTTAATCAAATCGAGTGAATTTATAAGAATGATCTTGATTCTTTCTCTATACATATAGTCCGTACACCAGTCCTATTATTATTATTTTTTTTTTTAAGTTTCTAAGATATATTTCAAAATTTTCATGATATATTTTTCTGTCTAAATTTTTAGCTTTCTTAAATTAATCTTTTCAATATAATATTATATGAAAAATAAAATTAACCATTAAACAAATTTTATACTTTCTTTAGAATCGTTTATTTATTTAAGTATTTTGCTACTGTTACCGTTTAAATCGAAAGAAAACATTTATAATACTGGTTTAATTAGCCTCTGAAATGCTGGTTATTAATTGAAATGCATAAACAATTTATAATTTATACAAATGATTCTGATAAATGGGGTAAACCTTGATGTGGAGTGTAGGCGTGTTGTGATTTTATTCACTAATTAGTCTCTGATTATTCTGTGCCCTTGATTTAATTCGCGGAATAGTTAATTAAATTAACATTATTATTGATTTTTATTTCGTTGGTCTGGTCTCGTCTAAGGACGGTTATAATTTCACTCTCTCTCTCTCTCTATATATTATATATATATATATATATATATATATACATACATTAATTATTCACAAAGCCGTATTTATATAGATGTAAAATTAGTAATTATATAGTTCGCTTTTAGTAATAATAGGCGACAAATAAATTTATTTGATCGTGATAAATCGCCCCAAACGCTTGATGACTTAGCTTTTTCTTTGGTTTGTTAACAAATGGGGTATTATTATTTTTATTAACTATTGTTCTTTATTAATGATTATTCACTAAAGTATCCTGTTCAAGGAAAACCCAACTTAAATTATAGAATAATTTATACTATTAATACTACTAATTTTTTTTTATTATCACTTCCAAGAGAAGAATGTAAACTGGTTAATTTTGTTCATACCTGTAAGATATTATTTGACAATTTTTAATGTGTGTTTAAACTGCAACGTTGCTGATATTCGCGTATTGTTTGAAAGTGTGTTGACATGTTCAGGCATCATTTCCCTGTCTATTGTATAGGCCTAGAATTACGAATCTTAATCCATTTCTTCCTTTTCTATAACGCTTCTTTCATCTCTTTCTGTGCAATATTATAAATTCCTATTTATTAAGGTAACTTACATTAAATACTAGGTTTCTCAAGTATTTGTTATTTTTAGGTCCTGGATTGTTGCAATATTAAACCAACAATAGGACGTTTTTTGTTTACTAGTTTTAGTTATCAATTTTGATGTTTTTTAGTCGTAAATTAATGATATAAATTATTATTATCCGTATCTACTGCACTCTTCGTTACCCTTTTTCAATTTGCTATAGCTACCTTTCCACCCTGAGTTGGATATTGTGTTATATGGAGGTAATGCATAAAGATATTGACTCGCCGTGCTGAGGGAACTGTCATCAACGGGAGAGCCGAGATAATGCGGGGGTAATACTCGGCTCAAGCTCGGCTTTTTGTTTTGCCACAACCACAGCCCGCCCTCCTAATGAAAAACTCAGATCCCCTGTGTTAATCAAGATGTGCTCCCACGGACACCTATTGTTCCCTTCTGGAGTCTTATGCTTCAGATCTTGTCTTATTCTTAACGGATTATCTCCTATTGGGAACTAACATACCGAGTTTCTGGCAGGAATATCTTGGAAGGAAAACAGATATCTTAGCATTGACAGCTGGTTAAATAAATAATATAAAAGAAAATGGACTGTAGATTCTAGATAGGCTACATATGACAAATATATAATCTCTTACGTTCATATCAAGTTACTAGTTTTTATGTAGTAATGTCGCCTATCATCCGAACGCCAAAAAAAAACTTTATAATAATTCGGCAAAGTTTTATAGGTATCCTATAATTATATTAATCGATTCTCTAGATTAATACTTTGATTTTTTTATAGAGTATTAAGATCTTATTATCGTATATTTTTGTAGTTATTAGTTAGTACGCACTTTAAGCGACGTCCAATATGTTCATCCTCATTTGAGTAATCTAGTTACTAACACGTCCAATTTAATTTTGTTGATTTCACTTCCAGTAATTTTTCGTGTTATCGATTAAATCCCAGCTTGGACTGCCACTGTTCTCGGTCTCTTGCATGTTCTTCGCTTGACATAGATTTTTACCTCTCCTCTTGCACAGACAATCGACGTATTCCAGGTACAACATCCTTCTGGTCTGCTTCTTGGTCCTCTACTATCTGGGGCATAATCTTTAGCTATCTTCCATCCCGACAATATGACCTGTTCCTTCTGGTTTTACCTAAAATCCTTCTGAAGAATCCCATTTCTGCAACTGTCAGTCTATTCTCCTGTTTGTCTGTTAATATCCTGCTTTCAACTCTTTATAGGAGTATAGGCAACCGTCCTAAAGGTTAAAGAAAAGGAGCTTAAAGAAAAACTTGGACCACCTTGGGAAGCAAATTCCCTCGTCACTAGAACAGTATGAATAACAAGGTGCTTAGACTATCGCCTTGCTTGAACCCCTTCCCCCAGCTATCTTGAAATACCAAGACTCCTGTCCCTTTAGTGCAGTGGTTCCCAAACGTTTTTGTCCTACGTTTCCTTTGCAGGAAAAATATTACTCAGCGCCCCCTGGAAATTAATTTAAAAAAATATTAATAGCAATTAATAGGAAATATAGATGTATTAATGTTTCTTCTACCTTTTCCGTAAAATATAGAAAAGAAAGGTGTAAATTGAAAACATTGAACTTGGAAATTATGGAGCTATTTATTGAACTCAGAATAGAATGTAATACAAAAAAGGTCACAACATCCGAAATCATCATAGTGAGAGGGATGAACCGGGTGTGCTGCTACCGATTTAGTAATACTCGGCTCTATTTTCGTCAGTAGTAATATTGTTGACCGACAACTAGTAGTTGCTCATCACCCCCGTATGCACCTGTGTCCATCATCACCACCCCCTGAATCGCTGCAGCGCCCTCGAGGTAGCGGTGGCGCCCACTTTGGTAATAACTGATTTAGCCTGACAATTCATTTTGGGTTTTGGTATATGGACGTAATGTCATCCACTCTTTACAGAAATATTCATCGCTCTTAGTAGCTAAGAGTTTTTCCAGTCTTCATCTTTTGAATAGCTCGTTCCGTTTCGTCCTCTTGTATCACTTATTCCAACTCATCCACATTCCAGTGCTGTTCTGACTGTTCGCAGGATCCATATATTTTTTCTGGAGTGCTTTTCATAATGTTTTCATATTCATAATGTCTTAATTTTTCTTCACAGACCATCTTCCCTTGCTCATTAATATTTATTTGCTGTTTCGGCCTCTCAATGCCTTAATTTTCTTCGAGAAGTATTTTATATTTTTATCATGATTCTGGTTTAATTTAATTCTTCACTTCGCCATGAAGTACTCTTGTCTTTAGTAAATATCCATTTCACTTTGCAGATTTTCATTTCGCTAGTGTAGCTGTTTCCAAAATACCATCTTCGGTATGCTTTCAGGTTAGCATCTGCGTCTAATTCCTGCATTCTTCCTCTCAGTTCATCTTCATATCGCTGTCTAATCTGAGGGTCTCGAAGCTTCTTCTCATCGATCTTATCATATGTTTTAGGCTTTGTCTTGCGTTCGTTAAGCACCAGTGTATTAGTAACTCGTCGTGTAGTAGCATATCGTCACATTATATTCTTGCTCCTCTAATAACCTTTACATTTGTGATAAAACTCCTGATGTCGTGGATATATGTGGAGTAACAAATTACGCTGTTCGCCTGTCTTTTAGCAGCGGAGAAGGTAATTTTATGCACCCACTTGTACGAAAAATATGAATTCCCTATTGTATCATTTTCCTCACGGAACTCAATTTGTGAAAAAGTGGACCTGGCCTTGTTTTTAATATATTTTAAGGAATAAATAATTTAGTTTGTTTTTCAAATTAATTTTTCCTATAAACTAGTATTTGTACATTGATTTTTGGAGTTTCAAGCCACTGATCATATATCATGTTATTTCAGATTGACTATGCGTATTTCGGTTGTGCTAAACAATATTTCCAAAGATCTATCGACAGTTCATAGACCATTGGCATACTTGAAATTAAAATACAATACTTATACAATGTTATATATAGCCTGCTGATTCATTTTCTCTACAATCAATTTCATCTAGGCATAGAAAATTTTCAATTTCCTCGTTAATACAAAATATTATCAAAGTTGTTTTCATTCATAAAATCTCGAGGATACAGTTAAAACTTAAATAAATCCTTTAAGATATCATGTACATTTCAAATTAAACAATACACGATGAATTATTCTGAATATTCATCCAGCAGCAAATATTACTGTAACACAAGACCACTTGTATACCTTGCATCAATCTAAGCCTCTTACATTTTTTTTCCTTGTGTTACTTAGAAATTCCAATAGGCTTAAAGCTGATTTGCGCAGAATCTTTTATCTTTTTTCCTTATGGTTGATTTTATGTTTCAAAATATTTTTTTTTTTTCATTCAAATAATTTATTTTCAAAAAACCTGTGATGAACAAAACATCTCATTTGCCAGATGTTCTTCGTCAGAGCTGTTCACCAATTTAAAAAATATATATATTTATTTTTTAAATTGGTGAACAGCAGTTGACCGTAAAAATTAATATATAAGATGGTCAGGGTTGCGGTCAAAAGTGAAACAAAAATAGTTTGCAACTATTTATTTTCCTTTTTGTTTCACTTTTGACCGCAACCCTGACCATCTTCTTATATATTAATTTTTACGGTCAACTATATATACATATATAAAAAATAAATAAATATTTCGTTCATGTTAGTAGGAAGAATTTTCTGCTTCCGTTATGAACTATTGAAAAATTATTAAATTAAATGAAACTCTACCTCAAATAAAATATTTGATAGATATTTATTTATGATGATAATAAATTTAGTGAAACTCTCCCTCAATTAAAATAATTGATTGATATTTATTTATTAAAATAATAAAATTTTGAGGAACTCTACCTCAAATATAATACTTTATAGATGTTTATTTATGAAAATAATAAAATTTAGTTAATCTCTACCTCAAATAAAATATTTGATAGATATTTATTTATAAAAATAATAAAATTTAGTGAAACTATACTACAAATAAAATATTTGACAGATGTTTATTTATGAAACTATTATTTTCATGTTAAGAACCTTTATAATTTTTTTTTATATTTTTGAAATTTTATTTGACAATGGAAAATCATTCTGTTTTATATTTCAAGTGGTATAAATTTCAACAAAAATAAAAATTTTACTAACTGTTTAAATAAGTATACTTTTCTCACCATTTCTATTGGTTAGGAAGATGCTTAATTATCAATACTTCAAGGTTTAAGTATAAATTATCTGATTTTTTAATTACTTTGATTTGTTCGTTTAGAATAAAATTTACGTTTGCATGTAACTGCATGTAATAAAAATTACTTGTGCGCAAATACTTCCGGTTTTTGGGCCAAATTGAATGAGCTGTTATTGAAAAATAGGTGTGCTAAAAAAAAAAAAAGAAATGTTTATGCATGTTTTAGCGAAAGTAGTGGTCGGAATCTGATAAAAATATATGTGGAACTTCCTATAGTAATGAGGAAGGAAGATTTAAAGTTATTGTGTTATAATTATGATTAAATACAATTATTGATTTGATTTGATTTTTATACCCCACCAGGCCTGGTGGGCCTTGCGTGATTGATATAACTTATATTATATATATTTTTTAGCAGTTGGTTATGAGGGGTTATAGTCATACAATTGACACCTCTAACTATATACAATGTTCTTATTAAAAGAAAAAAAACAATAATAAAATAAATAGATAAGAATAATGCTTCTTAATAAAAGAGGAAAGTAAAATTAATAACAAAAAATAATGATATTGGTACACTTAAATAAAACAAACAATTGCCTTCTAATAGTAAAAAAGAAACAAGTTAATTTGAAAAAGGGATGAGAGAAGAAAAGAGAAAAAAAAAATAATGAATAATAATAATAAGTAAATGGAGGTAGTGTGACTATGAATTAATTTTATATTTATTAAAAATCTATAAAAGAATGTCCTGCAGCAGTCTGGGCTTAAGTCTTTGGGTTGAGGTTGGGTTTCCCAGGTTGTAGGTCACTGCTTCTTTATCTGTCGGCAACTGGGAGTGGAACTTCATAAACCGTTTTTTGATATAATCATCTATGTATACAATTAGAAATACTTCAACTCCTCATTATATGTTTTGTCGTTTATATAATAAAGTAGTTCAGTTAAAAAATATAAAATATATTGTGTTAAGGCCTCTGCTTAAAACTGTCTTATCAATTAATGATGCTAGTTTTAAATAGGCTGTATAAATATTGTATAAATAATGCTGGAACAGTTTATTGTAGATTAATGAATTGTGATCATTTTTCAAAAATTATTATTGTTATTGATTAATTGGTAATAATCGTAAGTAAAAGTAAAATACCTTTAGCCTTTATAAATTAGGCTTATCCTATTATTTATTTTGTTTTAATTTTATAGTAAAATAATTATTGTGTTTGCATTTATTTACTATATTGCAGATAGTAAATTAATTATAAATTAATGTTAATAACTGGTTTCGGAATAGCAGTAGTTCAATACACAGGGTCCTAGCTCCTGGTTCGGTGGTTATCCACTTCACAACCATCGAACCAGAAGGTCTACATTGTTTGAGTTGACGGCTTACTGATGGTTCACTAG
The DNA here is from genome assembly GCF_000696795.3 of Halyomorpha halys. NCBI lineage: Eukaryota > Metazoa > Arthropoda > Insecta > Hemiptera > Pentatomidae > Halyomorpha > Halyomorpha halys. The sequence continues at coordinate 113,068 of NW_027110569.1, forward strand.
TTTGGCAACAGCGGGTTTAGTTCGAGGAGATATTCGCATCTGGAACACAGTTTCTGATTGAGTTCATTATTAGAAAGTTTAAAAATAATTAAAGGTTTGTAACCTTTTATTTCACATAGAGCTTTAAAACTTTTCTATCATCGCTTGCACTTGTAATTTTCTTGTTTATTTCTCATCATCTTCCGAAGGTTGATGGTGTTTATTACCAATTATTTTTCTAGATCAAGCAGATAAATAGTGATATAATTTTTAATTACCTATTTAAAAACCAACTCGTGGCTCTTACATCATAACCTATTATAATTTATAATGAAATTTGAAATATGAAAAATAGCATATATTTTTATTGCATAGATCCAGAATGGGTTACGACTAAAAAACTCTACACTGTAAGATCTAACAGAATCCCTGTCTAGTTTTTATTTCATGAATATTAAATTGATTCAGGGAACACCCTTATACAATTAATTTTTCTTTGATTTTCATTACATATCTGCTATGTTTTACGTTTTAGTAAAAAATAAACTGAAAGAAAGAACCCAAAACAGTTTTTTCACGTATGCTTATATTTACGGTTTATTGTTTTTGTATGATTTTCTGTTTCGGTTATTAAAGAGTTTAAATATTGAAAGAAAGATTCGATTTTTATATGCATTCGTGTACGGTGTATATGTAATAGTTGTTATCAATTCTTAAGCATTGATTTTGGAATACTTTTATTTTTTTTTTGAGCTGATGAAATTAGTGAAGCTCCATATGGGACATGTTAAGATAGGTGTTAGTAATGCTTTATAGAATATAAATTTATTTCCGGGGGGAGGGATGTCTTGATTTTTTATTGAAATATGGAAAACTTCAGTGCATTATTTACCTTGCGTTTTCTAATTTAAAATTACTATTTCCGAACCATTTGCTACAAGGCCGTCTTATCCTTATGTCTGAAGTTGTGAGGACAAGAATGATAATATTTTCTATATGTTTCGAGTTTTGCTAGAGTCGTCTAATCCAGAAACAGAAGTAATTGCTTCGTGCTCTTCTATTTTTGCTTCAGAGCTTATTTTTACATTGAATAAAACTCAAGCTAATTTGAGAGCGTTAGTTATTTCTTTGGTACTTTTATTATCTCTCATGTTGATTATGTGTGTGCATTTCTGCTGGATTCATGATAATATTTCCACTAAAATTCTTAGATATATTTGGGAGCTAAAAGCTTGGGGGAAATTGGAATAGAAATTTCATTTAATGAACTGACCTTAGATGAAATTTTAGGAATTGTAAGATATAAATTTTATTATAATAGCTTTAGATATGGATGGTTACAGTCAGGAATAAAACAAATAATTATAAATTTTAATTTTTATTTGAGGCGTCGTTTCCAATTGAAACTAAACTAGGATACATAAATAGAATAAGTCATACTATTGTTTTGTAATATTTCCTCGTTTAGGACGGAACTAAAATAA
>NW_027110569.1:114580-123277 GCF_000696795.3 Halyomorpha halys
ACAATTTTTTTCCCCTACAGTTTCCTTTTATAATCAATTTCGGTCTTATTTCTGCTCCTCCAATTTCACCATTTCACAATTTTTTAATTCACCCGCTTCAGAACTTGCCTTCTATCTTCAGTAAATTAGAGGAATAAGAAAAATAAAAGACGAAAAGTAAGGTACTACTGTCTACTGTTTAAGTCGGGTATATATATATATATATATATATGCATCTTATTTTAAGTCATACTGTAGTTTTAGCATATTACGTCATGATTTCAAAAATATCATTTTTTCTCTCTTTGATTATTTTTGTTAACCATAAAGATGCTGTTTAAGGTTGAAGTGTTATCTCAATATAACGTAGAAAAGCCCTTCAGTATCCTGTAATTATATTCCTCTTGTCCCTGAACAGATTTGCACCTTGAACTATATCTGGACAAACTCTTGCTAGACTAACAGTCCTTAAGCTTTAGACGACTATAATAAGGCCTATTTGGACTTGAGGGAGTTGAGCTTTAAAGCTACACTAAGACTATAGAATTCCTCCCGTTTCCAATCCTTACTATCAGAAACACTCCGTGAAAATGGTTGTCATAAATAAAATCTTCCATAAAGACCTTAATGCTCCATATGTAGCCGATCTATCCCGAACCAGATTTCAATAAACTACCTAACCTCCCAAACACAATAGTTTCTAACGTTTTTTTCCTGTTTAATTTGTGATGAGGATGCGGCGCAAAATAAGAAGATGGCTTCAAGATCTAAAAAGAAAATTGAAATCTTGTCAATGGATCGTTTCTTCCCAAATCTCTTAGTGTTTTATTTTATTTTATTAAACATAGTACCAGATCGGCCTGATGGGCCTTACATGGTTATTGTAAGAGGAACATTATTTTATTTACAATTGACTATGTCGGGGGTATACTCTTATAAAAAAAATACTCCAATGTGTATACAATGTTGTAAATAAAACAAAAAATTAAGATAAAATAAATAGATAAAAATAATAATTGTTAATAAAAGGTAAAAGAAACGTTAATGACATTTATGGATTTAACAAAATAAATAATTGACTTGTAATAGGAAATAAAATGATAGTGAATTTTTTCAAAAAATTCCTTTCTCTAAGAGAGGAATGAAAGAAATTAAGATAAAATAAAATTTTAGAGTGACCTAATAAGTTTATAACAGGATATCTTGCAGCAGCCTGGGCTTCAGTCTTGGTTTTGGTTGGGTTTCCCAAGTTTTAGGTTACTGCTCCTTTAACTGTAGGTAACTGGGAGTGGAACTTCATGAACCTTATTTTGATGTAATCCCCTATCTCTATTTGTAATTCCCCATGCAATTGCTTGTTTCTTACAAACCAAAGTATCTTGAATGTATAGGATATCACATTCACTTATTGTGTATTTAGCTTAATTATAGTTGTGAATTTCAAGAACTAAAGGTGAATATATTGTTATTTTTATAAAGTTAAAGTAATCTCCCTGTCTTTTTTGCTAAATTTATGAGTTGGTGAGAGGCAAAGGGGTACTGGTGAAACAGGATGTTTTTGTTATCTACCTTGTGCCTGAACGCTTCAGTGTTGATAATTATTAGTAATTTCAAAATTTTATCAATACTTAAGTCTGAATTTAATTGATTTTCATGGAAACCTATACAGAATTTTTATAAAACAAACAACTTGTTAACTGAATATTTTTCAAAAACTGATTTTGTACTGAGAAGTTAAATTAGGTTCATGCTGCAACTTATAACCAATAGGTGATTTTATTAAACGCTCTACAGGTATTTCGGTTTCAAAAACATATAATTTGATCAAATGGGGAAGATTCCATTCTATATTGAGGCAAGTTGAAATACTTAGTTTTCTAGAAAATGACTTGGTGATGGACCAGCCTTTAGATGCCCTGGTGAAGGCCTGAAATTTTGGCCGACGCGTGGCCACTAATAGATACATTTTTACTTATTTATGCTATTCACTGGCCACACTCTTGCTCTTTTTATCCTCATATATGATCCAAGGTCAACTTTCAACTCATCATTAATTAATTTTACTTAGGGAAGTAGAGGTTTTTCAGTTATAACACTGTATATGTATATGTACTGTTACGGTTGTCATGGTGAAATAAAAACACTGGCTAGATCTGCGTAGACAAGAGGTGTTACGATTGTCATGGAAAGGAAAAAAAAATACGAGCGATATGTTTAGACGAGTGAGTTTGTTTTGTGAAGGTGACCGTTTGATTTTGGAACACGTTACGATTGTTCAATGTGAAATGGTAATAGTTTAAAGGCCCTCTATCTTTACTGTTTGAACTGAAATAGCACCATATGAGAAACGCTATCGTATGTGTTTTGTTTTTTTTCAAAATAATGGTGTTCTACTTCAATGGACGGTCATTAACACCAGAAGTGGGGATATAGTGGAGTGCGTAGCAACGTTTTTTCAGCACGTCTTGGATAGGAGAGTTGTGGCAGGTTTCATCTCTATAATGCTGGGAAAGGTGAGACGGTGACCGGAAAGGAAATATCGGACAACCTTGCTTTCTGCCAGGAGCACACCCAAAGATTACGTGGGGTTCAAACTAAATTTTATGTTATTTTATAATTGTTTTTATATTATTTTGTATAATAATGTAAATTTAGTTGATGAAGTTAAGCATTTAAGTTAAAGTTAAGTCAAGCTATAAGTTTTCATTGTTTTATTAATTGATATGAATTCTTTTTCTTTCCTTTTTCATTCTGTGTACATATATTTCTTCTTATCATTAAACTTTTGTACATATAGTTCTTCTGTTCTTTCTTGTACATGTACACTGCTATAATGTGTTTTTTGGTTATGTTCACTTAATATTACGATGATTCAACAGGTGGGAGGTAACACCCATAGGTTTTCTGTTGTGAGGGTATTCACCAGTGGTCATAATTCGATAATTATTTATATAAGGGTATATTTCAGTTATATTGTTTCGGGGTTTTCGTTATTTCCAAGAAAAAATAACGTGGCGCCTAAGGAGCAATTTATTCTTTATTGTTTTCTCTTTTTTTTTTTCCTCTTTTGCGATTATATTTATTTTTTTATTTTCCTTTAACTCACCCCTTCTCCGCTGAGCGTGGGCAAGTATAAACGATAAATATATAACTAAGGATAAATCAAAATTTGCGGTTATAGTACTTACAAATAAAGTAGTCTGAAACGCTATATTATTGTAAAATGAATATTGAAGGAGGTGATTTAAATCTTGTGGTACGGGAATAAGTAGAACCCGCCGTTATATCAGTGAAATTTATATTCATGGTGCTGATTGCTATTTGCATACACAATTTTCTGCCGGTCGTTAGTGAATAGAACTTCTTACTTCAGAACTTGCCTTCTATCTTCAGTAAATTAGAGGAATAAGAAAAATAAAAGACGAAAAGTAAGGTACTACTGTCTACTGTTTAAGTCGGGTGGTTTTATGTTAATAGAATGTACCAACTTTTATAAATGTAAAGTCAATGACTCGGTTCAAACTTTGTAAAGCTTGTGATAAAAATGAGGATCATTTCGGCTTGATAGTTTAGCTGGCCCGGGGATCGCTTTAGTAAAATTAAGTAAGGTTTAAACGAAGGATTCTTCTTTCCCATCACGTTTAAATTGTCTTGGGGTTCATGAGCCGTGAAATGGGTTTCGCCATCCTTAATCTATATGTAAGCTAGGCTTAAAAAGTGTAGGTCCCTAGTGCAAGAGGGGTTCTCTGCTCATCCTGTACCCTCCATGTTGGAATCTTGTCTTAGCGTTGGTTCACTTTTGTAATAAACTATATTTAGGAAAATTATATTCAATTCCATCAATCCTTGATTTATTTGTCTACCTTCATGCAGTTTTTATTTGTTTAATTTTACATTGAACAAGAGTGGGCTGAAAATATAGTATCTCGCTTTAAGGTGATAATTGAACCATTACTATAATATAATATAAATGAACTGACTAATGTAAAAACAAATAATAAAGTTTTTATTTGTTTATGAGATTTTTTTTAGTTAAATTATTGAAATTTTAATTAGGACTACATACCAAGAGGGCAAAATCACCTATCACATAGGTTCAATTACGAATCATAATTATTAAAAACAATATAAATTGTTGTACGTTTCTTAGAAGCGATATAAATATTCTGAAAAAAAAAAACCTTTTCAAGTTTATAAATAAAAGTTTTAAATATTACTTTTTGAAACAATTAAATAATAAAAACTTGTTATAATTTTGGTTTTTTGACATTGTTATAATTAGGGTGTCTACTCATCTTGAATAGAAAGTCGGAAATTTTTCTCAAAAAAATAGTTATTAGAAATTATAATTAGTTTTTTATGGTTCAGTCAGTTTTTGCTGAAACCAATTTCGCAGTTCACTCAATGATGATCCTCGGAACTAGAATATTCAGTTTTGTGTTTCAAAATGGCGATTGATTAGGGGTATAAGTCGCCTCTATTTCTGCCATTTATAAAGATTAAGGGAAAATAAAATTTTATAACAACTTATAGATAATACACAATACTTTTATATTATATATGTTTTACTATATTGTTCGACACTGGTAGTTTTATTTATAATAACAAAAATTATCCAAATGGTCTCAACCTCCATTTTAAAACATATTTCATGCTCAAACTTTGGGCCGATCTGGCCATCATCAAGAACAATCTTAATTAAAACATTAATTTAGAAAACCTTACAGGATATTATGCCCAAGTCAATTTAGCACAGTTATAATAAATCTATCTTTGTCATTATAACATTAAATAATAATTTGTTCACAATCAATGTATTTCGCTGTCATTAACATATCAGTATATAGGTAGCTACTTGGATAAAGCTTGTTATTACAATCGTTTTACATTCATATGACAAATTATGGCTGAATACGGATCCATATTTTTATTTTATTTATGTTCTATTCAATCAATAGAACAGTTTCATAATGCGTTTTAATAATTTTGAATTATATTCTATAAATTAATTAATATACAAACTATATATTTTGTTAAATTATGTAAAAAAAAAAGTGTGCAATTTATCCATTTATGTGACATGTATCTATTTATCTTTGAAATTGTTAGTTTTGTCTTATAATTTTTCAACTTTTTGTTATCATAGAGGAATACAACTTAAGAATTATTCAAGTTATTTTTAGAATTGTTCAAATAATCAGAAACCGACCAAAACAAACATTTACTGATACTGATTTTCTTTGAAATTAAATTTAGTAAATTGACGTAAAGTTGAATTTTACTATACGATGAATAGTAAATGAATTTTTTATGCCTCATTGCTCGACACATCCTATTTTTATGAACATGGGGACTTGCCCCTTATAGAAATAATTCAAGTAACGTTGTTGGAACAAATGTATTATCACATTAACGAAATTATGAGAATTATATTCTATTCTAATCTATGAGGTTAATTATGTATAAAAGTTTACTATGTTAAATAGAAAGGGATGGTTTATGGCAAATTTGATAGTTTCTTGTTGTGGTCAGCCTGAAGGACGGAGAACATCCAATCCTGGTTACAAGAGCACCCATGAAGTGACCATGGCTTTGGCACTAACGAGAGGTTCAGCAGACAGCGGCGGTTTGGAGTCCGTTTAACGAGAATCCAACCGTCACGATGGTCACAAGTCGTGCAATAGATTTAATTGCGAACGGTCCGCAACCCTCCCCTAACCAATGCCCCCCCTGGCAAAAAAAAATTCAACCCTTTAATCTTTCCCCTCCTGGTATGTAGCCATTGTTACCAGGTATTGAAGTACTTAACATATTCTTGGCCAAGCGGATGTTCAGATGTTTGACTTCAGTTCAACACGACGAAAACTCCTGATTGAAATTCGTTTCATAATCTCTTACCGTTTAACTATTTGTATTGAACTGATATGATGAGAGCATGATACTAAGAGAGAGAGAAATACTTTTTTTATCTATGCTGCCTAAATTCATCAGGTTGCTATTTCACATAGCATACTTATCAATCCGTAATCGGACATATACAAATTACACAAGCATGGTATAATCAGATATAAAGAGATATAATCATAAGATATAATAAACAATTTTTTTCCCCTACAGTTTCCTTTTATAATCAATTTCGGTCTTATTTCTGCTCCTCCAATTTCACCATTTCACAATTTTTTAATTCACCCGATCAACAAATTCGCTCTCCGGAATTCACCTTCCTAGATCCTCTTCAGTGACCCGCTAAACAAATTCAATATTAGACGGCAATGTGAGATCAGACCATCATTCATAGTCACAGCAGTAGATCAGTTTACCAAAAATAAACATAGAAGATAATTAATTTAATATAGAATTGTGTTATTATGGTTCTTATAATTTACTCTGAAATCAAAGTACTTCGGTTGCCTTTAAGCAATTCTAGATATCTGTTGCAGTTCTTAGTCTTCATTCAGTATTTCGCTTCGGTTGCCAATGTCACTTTTTCCCTTTTGTAATTATGATTACTATTACAATTACTGGTTACATTATTCGTCATAGTAATCGAATTATAATTAATTTAATGCGTAGATAAATCAAAAATAAGAATTTAAATTTACATCTCGTCCTTATTTATCTGTTATTTTCTAAATTTTACCAACAAATTTCTTGTAAATTAAAAAAATTGAGGCGGTCTTGGTACTGGCCGAAAGAAGTGGAAATTCTGAAAGTGAAATGATGTTTTAAAATTTTATTACTAATAATAATATTTATTTTACAGTAACATTTTTGTTTATTGTCACTTTGAATTACAGCACATTAGAAAGAGGAGGTAATACTGAACATTTCCCTTACTTATATTGAGCAACTCCGAGTTTTAGTTTTTTCAAAATATTTTTAGTCAAATATTTTAAAATTTGTTATCATTACATTTTTAGCATCAAGATAAAATTTTGAATTATACCTCATTACAAAGAGGAGCTGCAACCGTTCTGTCTCATAGTTTAAGATAAAAAACATTTGTTCTAGAATAATAATAATTAGAATTGAGCATCCCTTTTCTAAGTCAATTGTACCAGGAAATTATTTTATGCTGCAATAGGAGTGTAGAAGCAGGAGGAGCTCACTCAATCGGCCCGATACTCCTGGGATTGTTAAACTACTGTAATCTTCAACTCTCCTATTACAATATAAACATTTTCCTACTAAAACTCACAAGTGTTGCGCCTCTACCCAACCACTTTCGTTTCATCTTCACTGCATCACAAACCAATTTCTTCTAGAGTATTTTTTTGAGTAGAACATCGTTAAAGAAGTTTCAATTCAAAATAATTCTTTTCTTAGACATGTAACATAATATACTACATTTAATTTTTCACGGAGAGAGAAGAATTTTCAAAAGGAAAATTTCTTAAGCACAAACGAAAATTCTACTGACCGCATCTCCGACCTTCTTTACCTCGCAAAAGAAAAATTTTTCCAAGGAAGAAAGTCGTGGACGAAAGATACATTCATTATATGCAAGCTATGCTAAAAATAGGAGCATTCTATTTCTTTATATTCACAAAAACTCAAATACTTATTAGATAGTTTTAATTTAAAAAAAAAACTAAATAATTCAATTTCTTATGGTTTTAATAAATTTAGTAACTATCTTGACTATATTTTGTTTATTTATATGTCCTTTTCCAATAATAATGAAGATGTTAGCCGTTTCCTGTATTGACATATGCCGAGTATAGCCTGGAGATATGTCGGCCTATTGGCTCTAGGTACATACTTCTTTGAACAGGATAGCCAATCCTTGGCCTCTGATTTATGATCCTTGACGTATATTGTCCTGCATGATATATTGTATATTATAGACTATCGGGGCTGGAGGTTATCCGTCCTCCTGGGAATCCTTGATTTATTGGAGTTGGGCCTGACTATCAGAAACCTGCCTTGAGTTCATTCCGATTTTTTACAGGATCGTAATACCCGCAGTTACTCCTTTCTTAAATAATTGTCTTGTCTTCTTTTGAAAGTCATCATAAAAAGTATTGTATGAAATCGGATCGTACATTTATAATGGACAAGAATTAATAAAATAATCAGAGCACATATGTAATCCTCAAAGCTGCTCTTTCAGTTTCAGACATTTCTTCTTATCCGTAGAAGTGGAAGGTAAATTTTATTCTGGAGTACCGGTCGTCTAAGAATTATAAGCATGTTTTGCTTAAGTGGAATTTGTTGTTTAAAATAATAATAATAAAATAAAATATTAATATAAACTAATTACTGGCATATAATGATATAATGTAATCATATAGTATAATTATAAAATAAAACACAAATATGTGAAATAAAAGGAATATTTTAAATATAATTTGAGTCAAGTTGAATAAAAAATATCCATTAAGTCTCTCCTTAATAAAAATGTTTTGTTTATGTGTAATTTGTTGTTTATGTTTAATCCCCGCAGTCTAAGATGAACCAAATTCTGCAGTGATTGAATTTTTGTAAAAAATACTGGTTCTAGATTTTACGGGAGTGGACTGTAATTAGTGATTTTAATATAATGAGATAAGGTTAATAATGTGCCTCTATTCTGCATGATTTTTACAATTGATAATATGGTTTGACCAAAAAGGTTACAATGTTAATATTAGTTAGGTTAGTTAAATTAATTTCGATTATGGAATAGATTAGGGGTATTCATGATCTATGTTAAAGCGTGTTAAATGGAAAAACTCG
>NW_027110569.1:123562-127335 GCF_000696795.3 Halyomorpha halys
TAACATGAAGGTCTGGAAGGAAGGTTATAAACATAAAGGCTTATACAACAAGTTGCTGAGAAAATCCGCTAGGGGCTCTTATGCATTTAACGTTTAACATGACTTCAAATAAGACTGCTCACAATCCTATAGTTATAACATTTAACATGGTAAAACATATATCATTTAACACAACATCATGAATACCCCTATAAATGACCGATATTACAATTTACTTAATGGTTGGCTACGGAGCTTCTGTAAATTTTGGAGATTATCTCTTGCTCGTTTTCAGTTTTCTCATCCCGTCTCTGTTCCCAGCCTGGCTGTGATGATGAAACTATTCGCTCATCCTCTAGAATAGCTGACTACCAGCAAAATGTAGTTTTAGGTTCTAGGTAGCCTGTGGGTTCATCCATTAGTTCTCGCCCATATGTGGTACCTGTTCACTGTCTCAAGGGGTACTTAGCTACCTCTTTTATCTCCCATAAGATGGGAGCATCTTGAGCTGACCTTGAATATGTTTTACGGGGTTTCCGTAAAAAGTTTATAATAATATCAAATAAAATAATAACAATTAAATAATATGTAATGATGAAATAAAATGATAATATAAAGTAATAATATAAAAAAATTAAATAGTATAATTATTAAATAAAACACAAATATGTGAAACAAAAGGCAATATAATTTCAATCAAGTCTAATAAAAAATATCCATTGAGTCTCAACCTGTTTATTTCCTTATTAATTAATTCCTACGTTTGGCCCCTTCCTGCTATTCTCAAGTTTTCTTATTCTAAATATCACAGCTACAATGTTGTCAAAACGTTGCAGACTATCCTACCTTTGTAAGATTATGTTTTAGTCTGTCAACCTATTTCTTATCTAACTAACTTTTTTAATATTATTCCATTTTCATTTACTAATATAACCTTATAAGAATGGTTAGTTTATAAAAAGTAAATAGAATAATATAAGAAAAAAAGTTAGATAAGAAATAGGTTGACAGACTAAAACATAATCTTACAAAGGCAGAATAGCTTGCAACTTTGTGATATTTAGAATAAGTTATCCTTGAGAATGGCAGGCAGGGCCGAAACGTAGGAGTGGAGTAATAAGAAAATAAATAGGTTGTGACTAAAAGGATATTTTGTATTACAATTGATAAACAAGCTAGTCTCAAACAAGAATTCAAATTATATATAATTTCAATCTTAGAAGGTACGTATAGTTTTGTGCAATAATAAACTTTTATAAAATGTATATTAATATATTAAATGAAATAATCATATATAGCCCTAATAGCCCAAATTGTAACCAATAAATCCCATTCATGTTAATCATTTTTATGTGTTATTTTGGAATTAACCGATAGGAGTTTTCATCTGGTCGAATCATATTGGATGCAATTTTCTAAAAGAATTGAGTGTAGCTTTATTCTTACATATATACGAACGTTGAAGAATCTAAGAAATAATTTATGTTTAAATGTGCTTTATGTGTGGTGATGGGTCACGCGACCATTATAAACTCGGCCTGAGAATAATGGTGAGGAATTTCAAATAGATTCTGGGAAATAGGACGTTCTTAGAGAAGGGATATGTAGAGGTTTCTTGGTTTAGATCTCAGGTTATAGGAGTGAATAGAGGAACACTAATTAATGGGTGAACTGATTAATAATGTCAGTAGGAATTTTGATTCTTGAAGAACAACATCTAGAATGTATTTATTAATTTTAAGTGTATTAGTAAAGAAACTTTAATTCGGTATTCCAACCAGAGTGATAGGAACGGGTCCCGAAGATGAATCTAATAAAACAATTCGATGGTTCCTTCAGTCTCATTTTTTACCTACCAGATAATCCACTATATTCAAAGCATGACAAAAATGGAAAAAAAGGACGGAAGAGACCAAGAACTGACTAGTTTTGACTAGGATCTGCTTTTCGAGATACGTGACTTCTACCAAAACTTCTGTATCTCCATATTGCAAGATAATGGGTTTATTCACCTCCTGGCCTATTTATTTCCTGGAACCATTAAGAAGCTACCTGCTGAAGTATCCATATTAAGAACAGCATAATGAGCGGTTGGAAGGAACTTAACAACTACCTGGTATTACCGGCAAACATGAATCATTATCGCGTGTGCGGCCTTGCTGTACTTCCATTTCCAGGCTGTTTCTCCAATTTGTGGTTTTAATTCTCTTTTGGCCCCTGGTGTTTAAATTGGGTAGTACGATTATTTTTATTTCAAAGTCGATTTTAAAGGTTCTGAAATTAATTTATCTTTGCACTGAACCTGAATTATTTTAATTTCTTCGACGTGTTAATTTTTGATATTAAAATATTTTTATAATCATGATTTATTAGTAATATTTTAATTAATATTTCTTTATAAGTGGCATTTTGTCGGTACGCTTTATCTTCCATAATACTTCATGAGACTAATAATAGATCACTCATTTTGAAGATTATCTTCACCGCCAGTGATGAAGAACTTTTTTGCCGGTCTATTTTTATTTCAACACGCCTTTCATTTGTCGGGGGATTTTCCTAACCTCGATTTTTTATGTATCTTTATGTAGTTTCTTATGTATGTAATGGAATGCTTGTATGTAATTCCATATTCCTCTGAAATGAAATTCTAAGCCACTGATTCTTTTATTTGTCGAATCATGACTTCCATCTCTTATTTTCTTTTTTAAAAAATCATTTTAAATCGTTATAATCTATAATGATTTAATAAAATATTAAACTTCAGTGCTAAAAAAAAAAATGATGAAATGAAAATTTGAATTTATAAAAAATAATTAACATAACTTTAGAACTTTTATTTATTTTTTCAATAATTGTCACAAATCAAATCATCCATTAGGACCTCAATATTTTATTTGTTGCCGATTTGGTCAGAGCCAGATACCAATCCTTCCACGATAAACTTCCCAACCACCCAAACCAACTAGTTTCTAACCTGTCTTCTCATTCATTACCTAATAATCCTCCTAGGCGTCTGAAAAGAAGATGGCCTCGAGATCTTCTCCTCTAGAAATGTTTTTGGAGTTCTATCAATGGGTAGATTCTCCATATGTCTTAATCATGTCATTACATCACTTACAGCAAATTTACTTGGCGTATACAGTTGTAAATAACAATAAATAAATTATTAAAAAAAAATTCAATAAAGCTAAACATTTCTATTTGTATTGAAATTTACCGTTATAATTTTTATTTTTTTTTTATTCGTCTCCCCCACAAATACTACTACGAAATTGGGTTTGTCGAAATAGGATGAGTCTAATTAAGAACTTGTTATTAAATTCCAATTTCTGGAACTCTCTGGCGGAGGGGGCTGTTTGATTAACAAAGGGTCATCTTTCTGCTGGACGTGGCCGGGAGACAGCTACGGTTTGTCTAATTTATTAGGAGCCGGAGCGGGAGACCGCAGAGCCGCACCTGGACCACCGCAACGCTAACCTTACACACTGCCATCCGGTGCCTCGCCGTCCGGTTAGTTATTGTTACCTTCATTACCTTCCAGGGCTATTGTTTCTCACATCTTAAAACTGTTTAACAGCGCAAATACTGAGTCAGGGACCAGGAATCAGCTTTTGTTTTTTATTAGAAAGATGTTGATTTTTTCGAAATGGGGGAATTGTATTTTATTATTTTTTTATTTAATACCTGGTAGGGCTTACATGGTTAATGTAAGAGGCACATATTTTTTAACAATTGATTGTGGGGGAGTATAGTCTCATACAAAATACTTCCCTAACTATACAACGTTGTAAAAA
>NW_027110569.1:132445-162712 GCF_000696795.3 Halyomorpha halys
ATAAGATGTAACACGTTTGAACTGCTGTAACATACTAACCTTTATTGGGTTCCGCACATCTTTATATATACACATCCAAATTTAATACTCTAGAAAATTCTTTTATACCGTGAGAACTAAGGGCCCTTTACCTTTTTGCCCATATTAATTGAGGAAATCGTTCTTTGGAATCGTTAAAAAAAACTAGAATAATTAATATAATTATAAAATTTCATCATTATGTAATCCGTCTTAGATCTTTTGAAATATGAGTAGAAATTATAATGAGGGTAGGGTGGGAGGTAAGTGAAACTATAATTTCTATACTGCTAATGAGGGCTGAAAATCACTTCTTACATTCCTGGAATCACTCCGGTTTATCCTATGGCAGCCATGCAATGGAAGGGAAAAAAAAAAAATGTTCATTGAACTACCTACGACTCATTTCTCAGCCACGTTTCGCCGGATCGTTCTAGGAAATACAATCTGTTAAATTGGAGTGAAAAAAAATCTTTATACTTATGTTATTTCCCGCTTTATCTCATATGGGGTACTACTTAAGCAGACGAATTCCCATTGTTAAAAAAAAAATACATGAATAAAGTTGAAATTATTGTTTATCTTTAAACTTTTCTTAAATAAAATTAGTAATAAGAGAGAGAACACACTTAATTAAAAAGAAAGTTCCGCCCAACTGCATTGGGTTCCATTTCACACAATATATTTAATAAAGTTGGACAAATGCTTATTATTCTTATATTCCATAGGAATCGACAGTAAATATTGAAATACATAATAGTAGTACATACTTTTTTTCTTATTGTTTCAGTTCTTTAATATTTTTATTTTTCTGTAGTTTAATTTTATTTTTCTTCTACTACCTATCTATCTAAATCTAATTTTCTTTTAGTGTAATAAATAGTAAAAATTCTAAATATAGAATTATATATATACATATATAATTATCCTATCTTGCACAATTAATTAAAATTTATCTATTTAATCAAAAGCTACAAAATATACATGCATAAAAAAAATTTAAATAAAAGTAATACGTGATAATTACAAAAAGTTAAAAACATTTAAAAATAATGGCAATAACAAATAGAAAAAGTTATAAATGTATATATTAAAAACGTAATAAATATAAAATTGTAAAAGGTAATACATATAAAAATTTTTAAAATATATTATAATAAAACATAAATTCTTTGATGTATTTACCTCTACAAAACCTTTTCATAATACGGATTTAATAGTTGATGTATTCCAGACATTAATATAAGGTACGTTATAAACAATAAGTATTAAAAATTGTCTGAAACTTTTTTTTCCCTTAAAATAATAATAAAAAAAATTTTTTTATTTGTCATTTTTTTGTTCACTTTTAATTAATAATTCATCAAAATAATGAGATAATATCATGTTTTCAAAGAAATAGGTAGACAAATTATTAAACGTTCAAATTAATAAAAATACAACAACAATTAACACTTAGTGTTATATATGTTAATAAAAATATTAAATGATACGAGGCCTGAATGGGAAATAACATAAATGTAAATAAATTTTGAAAATTCATCACTTACTGTTCGTTAACTTCTTCCAACTTTTGGTATATAAAGTTTTACATTATGTTTGTTGGCGCCGAACGGCGGAAGTATTTGAAAATTGATTTTTGTTCAAAAAGAATTACTGACTAAATTAGAAAATTCAGATTATAGCTGTTACTCCCGTGAGCTGTTTTAAGGAGAGATTAATGGCCTAATAAGGACTCAATTTATTGGAATGATTTGAATCTCAACTATATTTTCTGCCTGGTTATCTTAATTCTGTTCTACATTTATACTACCATAAATTTCCTTATAGACGTGCTTCTACTACCTTATTGGACAGATTTACTATTCGATTTTATAACGGAACATTATTGATGTGTCTTTATGATCGCGTGTAGTAGAACACAAGGCCTGTAATAATAATGTCAAGTTTAAACATTCTGTCAGTATCAATCAAGCATTTATGGTTTTTCCAAAAATGTGCATTTTGCCTACAAGGTCTCTGGTCCAGTTCTTACATCATATCAATGACTTACTTCACTGTAGAGCTGAGTACATTTCCACTAACTTAACGAAAAATTCAATTTAAAGGTTTTCTCTTATAGGAAAATTACTACTTTTTAAATAATTTTTTGATTGAACAGATTTAAGTATAAAATCAAAAAATTAATTGAAAAGTTTTAATTTTCCTTAATTTTAATTTCCTTAGTTTTAATTAACCTTTAATGGTATTTTTTATAAAGTTGGTGAAAATGTCCTTTTTTACTATTTTGAAGTAAGCCATCGATATTTTAGCTTTCATATAATTTTTCACCAGTTCAATTTTTATAAAATCATGTCCTCTCTGAAATTATATTTTTAATGAAAATGGAGACATTTAGCATAAATTTTGTTAGATGATATTTGTACCAGTTTCCGACCTTTTCAGGGCAAAGAAAAAACAATGTAACGCAAATACTTCTTATGCATGACAAATTTTATCCCAGTCACACAACCCAATTCAAGAAATGTGAATGTTTTAATGAAATATTAGTTTTGATTAAGAGAGGTCTGTTTCTTGAGTATTTTTTACGCTGGATATAATGAAAAGAATTGCGAAACGAAATGACCTCCTTAAAAATACTTTTTTTTTTATTATATATTTTTTTTTGTTATACTCAATTATAGACGAAGATATACATATTGCTTTTGCTTAAATTCTATCTGCGATTAAGAAGCAGGCATTAGTTTTAATTATTAATATCTTCCATAGTCAAAATATCCTAAAGTGGACCGTATAGCTTTGCCCCAGAATTTGGGGATACGTTGCTCCAGTAAAAACCTGTCCTCATTTATGGTCTTTTGAGTCTCTTGATGGTTTGTTAATTGTGTTTTCAAATCAATTAAAAATATATATAACTAATTTGGATTCTTATTGAATACAATTTACTATTTTGATGTATTTTCATCTACTTTTATCTTAAGTGAAAAAATATATTGGGTTTAAAAAACAAACACACGTTTTCTTTGTCTCAATTATTTTAAAATTTCTTTATTAAATTTGTTCTTATTTTTTTAGTGGTTATTTTGTTTGATGACTACCGTCTTCATTTGAATAATCTAATAATTCTCAGATCTTTATAATTAATTTTAGTAAGTGGTACAAAGACTCCTTTACGTACCAGTAAGCATTGTTCCCTTTTAGAAACAAAAATAAATAGATATCAGTCTAGTGTAACCTGGTGGCTTTTTCATTGTGAGTCCACGAAGCTTAGGTTTCAAATTTAAAACTTTTCCTGAGACCTGCAATTGTGTCTAAAATGCAGTCAATAAAAAAAAAGCCTGATTCTGCTGGTTACCAACTAATCACTTCTGTAAATACGCTGAAAAAAAATTCATTCCTTAAGATGAGTTGTTTAATATTAATTATTGTTATTTAAGTCCATCTTGATTTTTCTCTTTAAACTATTTTTTGAAAATTTTTATTTTTACATTTATTAAAAATTTTGAGTAATAATTATTGATATTAAATCTATTAGCAGACTTTTGTATTGATGAGGACGTTGAAGTCTACCCCGAACAAAGCTCTTTTCCTCAGTGTTTCTTGTCTTCAATCCCGAGACGCCAAGAGATACAAATTATCTAAACGTTCGACGTTGTTTGCGAAGAGGCCAAATCGACTCTATGCATTTACACCGTTTCATTTCCCCGCTGGTGGCAATAACAACCTAAACACTCGAGGGAAGAACAGAACCTCGGGATAGACCGGGTGGAGTATTTGCTGAGGCGGCACCGCTATAATCCCGGCTAGACTGAGGAGGATAAATCGGGAGGAGCGCGAAGGTTCAAAGATATCTGCCCCTATTCGATATTGAGTTTGCAACGTGATGGAAATATCTCCCCCTCCCCCCTTCATTTATTTCGCTACCCTATACCCATCGCTACCCTATACCCATCCGCCATGAATAAGTTAGCCTCTCTTTCGCTCGTCCGCTTTCTTAGATCCATCTTTTTTTCTTTTTTCAGCATTTATTTTATACGCTCCCGGCATTTAATATCTGTCGAAGGCGATATATGATTCCCTGTTTATCCATTCGATTTAGTTATTCTGGGCATGAAAATTCTTAATCGATTTCCTTCTTGACTTACGATAAGACATATTCAAACAAATCTTTGTATATTACGCGAATTAATCCTTTGTAATAATTAATTGTTCTTTTTTTTTTATTATTTGTCTTCCTAATTAACAATATAAGATAAAAAAAGTAGTAGGTTAGTTTAAAAGGGGGAGGTAAAAAGAGTAGGAGAGGGTAAAAATTAAATGTAAATACACTCTCTAAAAAATATGAAGCAATAGAAAAATCAAATAAAATTATAAATAATGTTAAAAGTATATAACAAAATAAATAAATTTCAATAAAAAAATAGTAAACACTGAATATGGAAAAATAAAAGTAACCAGAAAATCTAAGTACTTGGAGGAAATAATTTGTCACAACGGTTCTGCGATCGAGAGCGTCCGAGGGAAAATCACCAAATTAGAAACTTTAAGCTTTCAAACAGCTAAAATTTATAATAAGGAGAACCTCTCTTTCAATGCAAAGTTAAGGCATTACAACGTTGTGATAAGGCCTGTGATTTTAGACGGGGTGGAGACCACATGCTGATCCAACTTGGAAAAGCTGCTAAAAATAGAAAGGAGGTTCTTAAGAAAAATCTATGGACCCAGGAAAACACGAGAAGGTTACAGGCTAAAATATCTAGCGAAGAGATCTATAGAAAAAATCAAAGACCTGGAAACCGAGATGAGAATCACAAGGCTGATGTTCTATGGGTACATGAAGAGGATGAAGGAGGAAAGATTGAATAAGAAGATCATTGACAAAATTTTTAGCTACAAAAAACTGGGAGGATACGCAAGGCAAATGAGAGAGAAATCAGAGACTTAAAATTTCAGATACTGACTATCTGGATAAAGATACGTATAGGAAAACATTGAAAAATGTCACCAATATTGGATGAGGAAAACAAAGGGGGTACGAAGTGGTCCGAAGAAAGAAAAGAAAGGCAATCGATGATAATGAAACTGCGATAGGAAGAAAGAAAATCTAGACTCCCAAAGAAGCCTAACCATTGGATATTCACGTGGTCCTTGTGGTTGGTGGTACGTGATTAAAAAAAAAAAAAAAAAAAAATTTAACCAAGTGGAATAATAAGAATATACAAGATGTATAAATTTGTAGGAAGCAAATAATTTCATGATCTATCCATATCTCTGTGTACCACATATGAATTACAACATATTATGGAATATATATATTAAATACATATAAATGAACCAAGAAAAAATGAAGTAGAGTAGATATGCCCCATGTATTGAATATAGTATTGTTCACAGTTCTTATGTACATAGATCCTTATTATTTACATTCATATATTATTTAGTACCTTTTTTTTTTTTAAATTTATGCTATAACTTTAATTTTTAATTGTATAACATACATATTCAGTTGGTTTTGATAATTTTTAAACCTTACTAGGTGATTAATGTTATACGTATTAAAAACGAATCATTATATTTAGTTTAGGCTAAACCCGGGCTAATCTTCTGTTGTGGTAAGGTATGACCATACTATTATAAACTTTGAACGTTTTCGTTATTAGGGTCGTCGTCTAGAAATTTGTCTGTAATCACCGTGTAGAAAAGGTTTCTACGGACTCGAGACAAAAAAAGCAACGAAGAAAAACCTTGCTATGATTTCCCGTTTAGGGTTCATAACATGCTGCAATGATAAACTGATTTCGCAACGTGTCTATAGTATGGACGCTTTCTGGGATTGGACTTCTCTTCTACCACTTTTTTCCATATTTTGAGCTAAGAATGAAAGGATAATTATTATAAAATATAGTTATGTTAATTATAATTATATAGATGTTCAATGTTGATTAAAGATGTAATAATCGCTATTCAAACTTTCAGTGCTAACAATAAGAAAGCTCCACTTGCCAAAGAACACAGTGTAACTATCAACGGGAGTAAAGCTACTTTGTTATTTCCTTCTTTATAATATAAGCATCTGTTCATTTTAATTCTTCAAAATCGGCGTCAGTCGGATAAAAGTTTGGCAACAACTGCTATACTCAAATATAGTTGAAGAACTCACGACAACGCATCGAAAGTATAGCAACGTTTTCCATTTCGCTCTTTTTTCTTTACAATAAGGACCATTCAAGCAGGTTAGGCACAAGCAGCAGTGTCGGTAGTTATAAAGAAGCGCGATTAATATTGAATTAATAATCTATGAATATGAACTGATGATTCGTTCTCTTTTTGTGATGTTTGGTTTCAACAATGCATTCAATAGGTGGCCCGTAATTGTACGACCGCATTCCAATTTTGTGCAATTCATTTAGAAGTAACCGAAGTAACCTTCATCTTTGCAATGTTAAAACATTTCATTGTCCTATTTTTAAGTGTGTGGCGTATTCCAGGTTATTCCATTCGATGCACTCCTTTCGGAAATTCGGTGACGTTTTAGGTTTCGTCTCTGTTCAGTTTGTGGAGAGCTGGTTATGCCTCCTCATGGCACCTAAACTCACTTCCTCGTCTGAGCGACCACCCAGGAGCAAAACCCCTAGGGTAGCTGTAGGTGTGGAAGAGAATGCACTCAGCTGTAAATGTGTGAATGTCAATGTACTGTTTCGTCAGCCTGTAGAACCGGGGTCTATGGGTCTTGATTGTCCTAATTATACTAATAGATTGAAATAGCTTAAAACTCAATAGTCAAAAATTTATAATAGATGGCTCATTTTTAACGTCAATTTTTTTTATTGGTGCGACAGGCCGTGGAGCTCCGAGGCCGCACGCATTGTACTAAGGAAATACATCGCGTGTTTCTTACGTGTTTTTTTTTTTTTTTTTTGTGATGGGGATGGGTTCGTCACTCCTACACCTATTTTTGTGAGTGCTACCCATAGGCTAACGGGCCTCACAAATGCTCGAGGGGAGGCTGTGAGTGAGTATGGTATAATGTTATGCTTGAGAAAAACCCGAGTAAGGCCGGGGACCCGAACTCACAACTTTTGGATTGGTAGAAGGCGCGTTGCCATGCTGCTACCGTCAGCCCCTTTAAAGTCAATATATTTTGAAAAAAAAAAAAAAAATTGTTAGTGTAAGATATTAGTAATTAACTCTAGTTTCGGTTTATAATTACAATTCGCAACAATAATAAATTCGACGTAATGCATGTATGGAAGAGTGATTCAGTTAAATTCAAATAATAATTGTTAGTAAATGGTTTAAAAAAAAAAAAAAAAAACTTAAATAAGAATTCAGAACATTACATCTTTCTGAAAATTACTAATTACGTTAATTGGTTATATATAATGATTGGTGGGACATGATTTACTGCAGGATGAGTTTAGGCACTGCTGTATATTGTCCTAGATACCACTCTCTTTTTTTTTATGTAACAGGAGCTGTGCTAGTTATAATTATTGACTATAATATCATCTTGATTTATGATTTAGGAACCCATATAACTAATGAATTATCTGTCCACATCTTTAACTATACGGAGCTTTAGGTTTTCTAAATTATGATTTGCGATCCTTAATTCATGAAATATAGAATGGATAGTTTCAAACAGTCATATAAATAAATCTTTGCACTCTATTCTTGATTATTTGCCTGACCGCCACCCTCATCGTCTTATTCTTTAATTAATTCTAGGAGCTCAATTAAACAAAAACTCGATGAGAAAATATAATTTTTAGGTATTAGGTCTTGTTGCCCTTTGATTTGTCACAATTTTAAGACTTTTTGACCTTAAGTATTTCATAATACAATAAGAGTTATTGTTTGGAAAGATAATGCTTTCAGGCTTGGAGCCGGGAGGCTACCCCGATAGTGAACGCGAAGCTGAATCCACTTGTGCTTATTGTTCGGTCCTCTGTGCTGCTAAATCACAGCGACCCTCCTCTGGGAGATTTATCGCTCGAGCCACTCTTCCTATCCTCGCCCGCTGTAAAAACATGAATAATCCCAATAAGTAATTCAGCCAGTAATTACTGAACGTCAATACCTTACTCACTTTTTTAAAAGAATATACATATTGATGTATATTCCTCAAAGGTAGCTATAATTGTTCAGATTTCTGTATTATATTTTGGCTATTTCAGTTATTATGTTTGGCATTAGGAAATTGGTTTTCTCTATAACTAGATTTTATGTCTTTAACCTACAACTGAGGTTTCTCCATTATTCTTAAACTAGGGGAGGTACGTACCAGGGTTTTAAAAACAGGTTTTTTGGAGAAAATTATGAAATTCGAAAACCGGCTTTTTAGTAGAAAATATCGGTTTTCAATGTATGAATAACACTTCGATTGCAAGTGAGAGGATATTTTCCATTTCGGGGAATTTTGTGAATAAACTAAGGACACGTCTAAATAGCAAATCTATAGACGTCCTCTGTTTTCTGAAATCATATTTCATTAAACAAAAAAATAAATAGAATATTTAAATTTGTATTAAAATTGCCCGGATTAGAAAATACTCGGTCCTTTGCTTAATTGTCTTTAAAACTAAAATTTATTTTAATAAGTGTGTATGAATAAACTTTATTTACTCTGGTCTTTTGGCTTAGATTATAATTTACATTATATGATACACAGTTATATATTTTCTAATTGTTTTTAATAAGTATCCATCTGTATCTAATAACATTGTTTTTTAAAAAAAATAATATGGTTATTATAAAAATATGAAAATATATTGTTTTTATTTATTCGAACCCTTTGCTCAATTACTCGTTTCACTATTATAAAAATATTTACATCCTTATATGTGAAAATTATGCATAAACAACAATCCTGGTCAACTATTATTTCTTTGTTCTACTAAATTTCATAAAAAAATTTTACTATCAATAAAATTGAACAGTAAATAATTTCAGTCAAAAACTGTTTTTAATCACTCGAAATTTCCTGTTAAAAATTTTTGTTCGAATTACAGAATATTCGAGCAAACAATTTTTTATAAAAATTCGAAACCGGTTAAAACCGGTTTTCTGGAAAAATTACTATTCGAAAACCGGTTTTCTAACATGTCGATTTTTGTATAAACCCTAGTACGTACGTCCACATTACAGTATTTTAATCAACCTCTCCTCCCCCTTCATCACTCTCTCAACATAATATTTATTAATTTAACCTTCAATTTATTATTTATTCATGTCCCTTCTCAGTTTTTGAAGTCATTGTTAAAATTATTCGAGTTTTAATTTTAATTTTATTCAATTTGCATTAATACAATCTTATCAATCACTTTATCAACAATATATTGTTTCACATCACATACCAGGTTTGGCACATTCTCATTATATTACATGTTTTATTTTAGTTAATTTATTCATTCTTTTTAGTATATAAAATCTACCAAATATAACTATTTACTATTTATCTTAAATAAAAAAATTTGATTACAAATTAATTTAGCTTAAAATATCAGCATAATGCTGGTTCAAGTTTCTTGTGTCTGATTTAAAATTAACCTTAACTAATATCTTTTGATGTATAAATTAGCTTCTAGCATTTTTCTTTTTAAGGTATTATTTTCTTTATGTAAAGAAATTGTATTTTCAAATCAGAACTCTGTTTATTTTTGGATACATGTTGCACCTATACTGTTTTATTTGGGTCTTTGTCCTTATTTTTTACAATACTATATTGATATACTCTTTCTCCCAATAAAAGTTTAGTTTCTCTTCGTATATCACAAGGACATTTCCAACATGACACTTTATATGCCAATCATGATTAATTTATTTTCTATTTAGTTTTTTTATTCTGCTGTAGTAATTTTTGATCTTATTACTGTGTCTGTAACATAAGGAATATTCTACTACGTCATATTCTTTAAAGGATCTCTTTGTCATCCGATTACTATTTTATGTAGTTATATCCACATTTCAATATAGTGTGCCAGTTTCACAGTTTTGTGTAATTTAGACTCAACATAGTCAACAAAAATAAGATAAATATATACTCCAATATAGATCAAGAAAATAATATGGACCACAGAGGTATAAAAAGGTTAACAAGGGACCAGTTCTTTTTTTTTTTAAATTAGTAATATATTGAAATATGATATACTAAAACGAGGTGGAATATGTATTAAATGCACAGTATATTCACTCACTTTATATATATATATATGGTATATACACATACAATACACATACTTACAGGCCCCCATAAACGATAAATTTATTTAAAAAATTACATAATTTTATTATTACATTTACATTTATTAAACCATCATTTATTGACAATGCAAATAGGCGTGTTATTGAAAGTTTCGTTTGGTTTTTCCTGAATTTTTACCTGGACGTGGTTTAACCTCTAGTCTAAATGATAGTTTCAGCTCTAAATTACTTGTGAAGGTAAAACATATTTTTTATTTCTTTTAACGTTTCATTTTTTTAGGAAGAGAACAAGAAAATATAGGATTATTTTCACTTTGATTAAATGATCATAAATTTGCTTATTTTCTCAAATGAACAAAATATTTGAGGTCCTATGTGAACTTTACAGAAAGTAGAATAAAATAAAAACTTTTGGAAAATTATTTAAAAATTATTATTGAAACCTCTCATGAAGTTAAAATGTTATTGAAAATGTTAATTTGTAATACATAGTTGACAAAATAAAATTTTTAAATAAGATTTAATAATGTATTAAGTGTAAACAAAGATTTTGGATTTTATAGAATATTAATTAAAAAAACTATTTTCAGAAAAGGATGCCTTTTAATAAAATACTCCTCATTCATTTATCATTCTCAAAAATCGCAAAAAATTTGTTTAAGTATAAAAAATTATTTAAATAATAATGCCATTAAGTTATCAGACATTTGATTGGGACGGGGTTGACACTGATAAAAATAATGAGCTTTTTCAGAGAGCATAAAATATGTAGTAAAAATGTCAAGCATAAAATAAATATATAATATATGGCATACATAAATACATATCTTATATAAATATAAGCAAAAATAAACATTAAGGTTATTTTATTCGAATATATGATCATGATGTGGGGTCGAGGCTAATGTGAGACTGACCGTAGTAGAAAGAAAAATGGGTGTTAAAAAAAAAAGGGATTGATTAAAACATAAGTAAAAATATATATTTTTTTTCTGTTATTAGGACAGTACTATAGTTCTAGTAAATAACAGCACTTTCATTCATTCGAGTTTGTTGCCCTGGTTGCTGTCCTCATGTATGGAATGCTAACATTTCCTGCTAACCTCCTTTTCTTTTCTCTAAATCTATAATACAATCTAATGTCGTGAATGTCTGGAATGCACATTATTCTAATTCTGCTAAACCTTATAATTCTTCGAACTAATGCGTCTCTCTATATACGTTAATGGTCGTAAACTGTTATTTTTTTTCCTATAATCCAGTATGAAGATTTAGATAGTATTTTTACGTTCTTTATAAATATAAATATGTTATGTTTTTGGTTGTAGTTGGTTATTAAAAAAAAAAATTAATAAATTAAAATAATTGCAAAAGGCAACAATGCGAGGACAAAGGAATTTCGTTCGACACTGGGATTGAATTTATTTCAAATCCCCCTGAAGGATATAAAGTTGCTATATAAGGGGACTTGTTGATTTATGCCTCTATTGATTCGTTCCTCCTCGCTTGCAGACATCTAGGCCACCGGTTCGCTCCTGCCTACACTTTATCAGTTTTCCGTTTGTAATAAAACTTTTATACCCATTCTCTTACTATGTTTATTTCTATGTATATAATCTTTAGACCTGAATAAATAGTTTCTAGTTTTTTTAGTTCTGGTACTATTTTTAACGATGGATACTCCAGTTATATGAATTATTTTATACTAAATAATATTTCGAAAACTGATAAGTTTATAACAATAGAACGTCATGGTAAGTATTTTTAATGAAAGCTGTTATATACCTTTGTATATATTTCAATACTGTTTAGAAGAAGATCCAAGTTGAAAACATTTATGAATCGAGCAAGTTTTCAAAATTTAAAAGTATTATAAAATAAGGCAATAAAATGTGTTGTAGTTTCAAATAGTCTGCTAAGCTTGGTAAAAACGAGCTATCTTAGTGATTTGCACGTTGGCGATTAGGTACCCTTCCTACTTACCAACTATTGAAATAAAACGGGAATTTAGACTCAAAACGATCCTTTATTTATTTTTATAAATATTATAACTTATATTGTTGTTAATAAATTTTATTATTGTTGTTTCTCCTTTTTTTTTGGCATTATTTTAAATCATTAAATATCAATCAGAATGATCGGGGAGAAATATCTCAATTAGTACCACATTAAATCCAGATTGTAAAAAATTAAACTATATAAGAAACAAATATATTATTAATCTTATTTGTAACAAAATTTATTTTTTTATATATGCATGTATGTATTTTCGTCATTTTCAAACTTTCTTTTTATTATTTTTGCCTACTTTTACACTCCAGTTGTCTTATGAGAATTCTTTATTTTCATACATACTCTATGGAAGTATTATTTGTCATTTTTGTTGTTGTTTTTCTTGTTACCTACAATATATTACAATTTTACCTAAACTAAAAATTAAAGAACACGAACACAGTGAAGTTTTGATTAGGTCTTGTACTCCATGTATGGGTAAGTCTGAGTGCAGAGTTCTATTACTGACGTACCATGAAGATGGTGTAATCTCGATGCTGCGGTTTTTATTGAAATATGTATATAGTTTATATGAATAATATAATGGTTTGTTATATGTCACATTAATTAATATACAGTAAAAAAAAAACAAGATCAAATGACAACTAATATGCCCATGGAGTATTTATGAAACTAAAAAATTGTAACACGACTGAGATGTTGAAGTATGAAGAATGCCGAAATTTTACTATATGTTATGATATGACAGGGCAAGTAATGCCTTATTATCTCCTTCCTATGTTAATAAAGAGTAGGTATGGGTAAACACATATGTATATAAAGCATTTTATGATAGAGATTTATTTTTTACAAAGTGGATTTGATGAGGTTCTGATGAAGATTTTTCTCCTTAACATTCGGGTTGATAATTAATATTTTTTTTTTTTTTACTTTACTTATAAATTCACACCTGTTTCTAGATCGAAGGCAACCAGAAAATGCGATTTCCTACAAACGATAACAATAGTTGTGTAACTGAGTCCTGTACCCATTGGTACCTCCTCCTTACTTGAATTCTAATCATTATTTAGTTAAGGATATCCAGCATCCAGCTCCTTTTTAGTCTGGTTCGTGCTGTTGGGACTGTTCGTTACAGCCATATCTTGTACCATTCAATGAAGTTTGTCGTGAAACGTCTTTTGTGAAGTTTTGATGAGGTATTGTACTGTACTCCAGGTATAAGTAGGTCTGAGTGCAGAATTCTATTACTAAAGTACCATGAATATGGTGTAATCTCGATGCTGCGGTTTTTATTGAAATTACAGCTTGTTTATGGGAGTTTTTTTTTTTTTTTGTTACATAGAATTGTGAAGCATGGTTCGAAATGCGTTCCAGTAAGTAATGTTTATCTATGTGTGTAGTCGCTATTTTAATTTTAGTGTAGATCGCCTGTGAAATGGAGAAGGCAGGTGCTTTGGATGCTTTATACGAAAATTTATTAGCCACTTAACCTCGTTATCACCTTTACGACTATTCTTCAAAGGCAATTTTTTATTCATTATGTTTGTTTTTCTCCTGTTTTGAATTTACTATTGTGCCCGCCATCCTAAAATCTATCATAAAACTGCTTTAAAAAAATAAATAAAAATAGAATTGCCTCGTTTCTTTGTGGTCTTAAATTTTTTTTTTTGTCGAAAAAGAATCATATATACTTTCTTGCTGATGCTATTGAAGACAGAAAGCAGTTTAATCCTTACTACATACGCAATTATTTTGACTAGATTAGGGATGAGATTCCTGAAAAGTATTGAAGGACAAAAGAACTATGAGATAAATACCAAAATTGACTTTGTAAGACTTTTGGGGTGAGATTATAGATAGGTGGGGCTATTCAAATCAGACAAAGAAGAATAAAAAATTAACGTAGCCCTAATTATTAATTTAAGATTACAAGAAGTCGCTTACTGGAGGAATGAAGATAATGGGTGAAGAGGGACCATTACAGACAACTGAGGCTAAACTTCCAACCACCAAGCTCCAAAGCTGCATGGAGATATTAGCAGAAGCATTAATTTACTCTAATTTGCAACAAAACAGATTTTGTATTCTGTAACTGATTTATAAGTATAAACTAATTTACATTTCACAATGAGTATGCAGATTATTTGTTAATTTTACCCTGAAAAATCGTTTCATAAAATAATTATTTTATATATATTTATCGGCACAATATTGTATATAATTGTATGATATACACAGTATATATTTATGTATGCATAACTAACTACTTATTGATCTCTTTATCTCAGCTATGAATATACCAATAAAACAAAAAATTTTAATAGTGGTTCTCCTTTTACTGTACCTAAAAAATGGCCGTGGATTCGTACAAAAAAAAATGTACTGTATGTAAAAAAAAAATATTTCTAAAACTTAAAAACCAATTAGTTTTTCGAATAATCTAACTCGGTAAGAATACTTCTTCAAGACTATAGCCACTCGTTTGATTGATAATTATGTTTTGGAGTTTACCCGCATCACAGTTAGTGGGCAAATCTGATAAACAAATCGATAAACGTTTCATCGATTGAATCAAACGATTCAATCTAGGCAACTATATGAAATTGTCACTACATTAAGATCTTAATTCATTGTATACAACGATGGTTACTAGTTTTGGACTGAATCCGGAAAGTCCATGCTTTTCACAAGAATGCCTATATGTGCTCGGCTCATTCATTAGAAAACTTATTTATTTATTAATGTGTATTTGACGATAGAAAAAAATGCATCTAAAAGGACTTCGAAAAACTTATAAATAAACTAGTTTATCGGATCAACAACCTATGATTCTTAAATTCCAAAAGAAGTTGATATTAAGAGAGAGGGATATCTTTCTTCACCCTCCTGAATTTTCAGCCCCCTTTCTGTATGTACTGTCGTCAGAACATGACTTGAACCAATGCCTTGTACAAGCTAATTAGGATGTTGGTTGTGTGTGTCGTAGCAATGTCCGTTGTAGTCCACGTCTGTCGCAAGTTTTTTTTGGGAGATGTAATTTTATATACATTGTTTATTCTATACAACGATGTATGCTGAGTACAGTTCTTAAAATATATTTTCAGCCATGAATAAACAATTTCTTATGCATTATAAATATTTCAAAAGCTTTATAACCGGACTTGAAGGCATGTACTCAAATGAGGTCTGATTTAAACCAGGGACTTCCAGATTGAGACTTTTGTGACCAGGTTGGGAGGACAACTAATTAATTCCCTTTAATATTTTATTAAATTTACGATGAAAATGAATCGTGCACTGTAGTGATCAGATTTCGATTCGATGATAGATTGGCCAATTAATAAACGTTTATTACATTTAAAAATTTAGGTATGATGAACTGTAAGAAAATATTGGTATGAAGACCCCAGTTTGGATCCGTGGGATTGGAGTGGAATCGCTGTGGCTTCGAGTATATAAAAAAAGTATAAAAACTTCGGCCGTAAACTGGATAAGTTTTGAATAATCTCTTCCTTATAAATTTCCATGTTGATGATTCATTAATTTTCAGCGTTTCAGATTATTTCCTCATCATCAGAACTTATCTTATTTCTACCAGCCTTCATATTCTAAAATTTCCATCTTTTTTATACATATTATAATATTTCATCCATTCATGTCTAAATGCTACAAGAAGATATCGGCAATATCAGCGCATTAGTAACGCATACAATGTTCTGAGACTTAACGTTGAAAAAAGAACTAAGACCATACCTAAGCACCTTTCTTATATAATACCCTTGCTTCGTAATCCAAACTTTGCATTAGTTATCGACCTATTTACTTCCTCAGTTAAAAACCTGAGAGTAAAATTTGATCAACTTTTTTTAAATTACCTCCCTTACAGAGTATTTCTAATTTATGCGAGGGGGGGGGGGGCTATCTACAGGTTACCAACCAAACATGGTGGGGTCAAGTTTTCATTTCACTTTCAAGTCTCTTAATGACTGACTTTATTTTTCAACTAATCCTCTTATTCATGTTTGGACATTGTTTACTTGTAGGAGATGGAAGTAAGCCTGCTATCTCACTCTATCAGACTTTACTCCCCTCCCCCCCCCCTGCCAGTTTAGACTTAATTTATTATTATTTATACGAAAGACCATTAGGTAAACTAAAAATGTATACAAAAATGTTGCAAGAAAAACGCAGACTGCTGCCAACAAAACGTTTAACAAAGCAATAATGATTTGGACTATACTTTATATGTTTCCAGTTATATTATGTGCTAAAGAATTAATGGCAAATAAATAAACAATTTATTTATATTTTATTCTCTTTCAACATCGTCTATGTAATTTAAATGAATACATAGTATTTCTTTCCCTTAAGTGTTGCTGATTATAGTATTTGACATAAAGAATTAATTGTATTTTATCTGTGCTCGGAGTAAAAAAAATAAATAAATAAACTGCTTATAAATACACTGTGGTGATTGGCTTTGCTGGAAGTGTATATAGAGGCGTTGCAGGTGTTGGTAAGTTAATTCACTAGGCCGGGTGAAGGTGTATTAACAGCACAGGGCCCTATTTCAAGGTGTGGCCCAAAATAGGTTCCATTCTTTCCGGTTCTCTCATAATGGGATGAGTTCCTGCCATTGCAACATTCTGGAGCACCCCAGATGGTGAACATATTTCTGCGGGGATGCTTTTCACCAGCTGCTGTTACAATAATGGCCCACTTTAAACCAACTGTTATTAATTTATCTATTTTTTAAATAAATATTAAAGTCATCCTGCTATTTTCATATGGAATTAATTTTTGTTTGTGGTTTTGTACAGCATAATGTGGTAAATGCGAATTCCTTTTATAGAAAAAATAATATAATGAATGATATTAATTGAATTTAATATATACGATTGTTTGGGATTTAATTTTTTTTAAAAATTTTAATATTTAAAATTCTAGACGAGAATGCATGACAAATTCAGTAAAAATTACTTTTATTTACTGGAGATATAAACGTAATTAATTCATTAATAGATTTACATTTCTAATATTGTAAAATAATTTTGAAAGGTTGTTATTGAAATAGTTTTTTGAAGGTTGTAAAATAATTCTTTATTTTAATTATAATTTATATTATATCATTATGATTAATTCTACAATATTGTAAATCTGAAACAGCAATTTTCATAAATATTTAAAATTAAATAAATAAAAATGAAACGATACTAAATTACACGTAGACAAAACATTAAAAACAATTATTTTGTGATGATTTTAAAATATCTGAAAGGAATTTAGCAAGCTTTTTCTACTTGTTTCTAAAGAAAGATTAACTTAAATTTTGGCAGCAAAATTTCGTTAACACTAATATTGACATACGTGGTGAAATGGACTGGTACTGTTTGAAAAATCCATCATCGAAAATATAGAATCTTTCGACTGAAATAAATTTATACATTATAAAATGCCTTAAAAAATAAGGTAGTAAATTATTAAAGGTTAAAGATGTGGTATGAACAGCAAAACTTGAACAGTATTGTAATTTTATATTATAAATTTTTATAATAACTTTGTCTTGGTAGTAAAAACTCTATTTAGAATTAAATAATCAAATTCTACACAAAAATTTTAGGTCACGAAGTTGAGATTCGTAATTAACACCTCAAAACACAACTGAGCTGTTTCGTTGTAAAATTTTTTGTTGGAAGAAGGTCCTGTTTCATAATTAAGTACAAACTAATACTATTAGTCTTGTAGAATTATCTTAATTCAATTACACTGACTTGTACAATAGTAACTTGTGCTTTAGTATTTTTTAATTCCTGTAATATCACTAATAGTCATCCCTATTATGAAAAAAATCACTATTAGTATCTTTATCACTCTTGTTTCTACACTTGTACTATGAACTGATACTATTAGATTTCATTATGAAACAGGGCCCTGGGTGGCGGTCAAGAACAATATAATATAGTAGCTATTTATAATAGAGAAAATTATTTATTAGTAACTAACGTTAAAATGAATAAAATTTATATTTATTGTCAATAAATAGTTGTTTTTCGAAATTATTTTGAGCTGATTAGTAATTTTTTTTTATGGAACTTAAATATTTTTTTAATTTATCACTGATGAATTGATAAAATTTATAGTGAAAATCGAAATATATTACAAATATAAATGAATGATTATGATAAATTAAAAATGTATATTTTCCCTATTCCATCGTTTTATGCGGGCTCCATTTGCATTTTAATCCTTGAATGGTTAATGTTATTTTTTGTTGATCCTTACCGCGCTACAGGGAAGACCGAATGTTTGATTAAATTTATGTGCTTAATATTTCATAACGGCTCTTTTATTCAGACGGTTTCTATTCAGCGAGATTAATATATGAGAGGCCGCCCCTCTTGCAGAGTTTGAAATTTAATGTTTTATAAATGGATTTTACTCCTTTTTTATTCACGACGTTATTCATGTCTTTCAATTAAATCGCCTTTTAATCACTTAATCTGGACGAGATTGAAATTCAGTTATCTTTAATAATTTCCGTACTAACACTAATTAATTAAACGAAAATGAATTCAACATAGGTAACAATGTAAATAATTCATAATGATTAAGAATGGTTTTGAGTTCATCATTTATCTTAGACGTTTGAAGAATATAGTTTTACCTAGCGATAGTATTCTTATTAGAATATCACTTGAAGCTCGGTAAAATACAAGAACTTGATTTGGTTAAATCATGTGAAGGCTTATTGGTTAACATTTAGCGTTAATTAGAGGTAGGATTGTAACAAAGTGAGCTTTTTCTATGAAAGAACAACAAACAATACGTCATGATTTGTCATCCAGTGACAAATACATTTGTAGGACACCTTTGGAAAATGTTACTAGAGCGCTTATTTACTTCTGCTGTCACTTTGTTTTTGCACGTAACTTTCAAATGTTAAAACAATAATAAATAAAAAATCGCTTTTAATTATGATTGATTATGTTCGTTTTATTTACTCTTGTCTATATATATACATTTATTATTTATTAGTATGTAAATTCTTTTTTCATTTATTTATTTTTTTAAACTTTATTATCATTTTTTTTTTAAAGTTTATCAATGTGATCAGTTATCACTATTACTTATAGTGATACGTAATAGTGATATAAGTAATAGTGAATAAAAACTTACACATGTTATCTGTTTTCCCTTAAGTTATGCAAAAAAATATCCCTATATCATGATTTGTTAACCTGCCTGCTTCGTTTAGGAAGGGCTCCTTGCTTTTGTAAAGTCGTATGTTTGTTTATCCAAACATAGTGTGGCATAATTTCCATTTGCCTCTTTCATATACTAGTGTCTCATGTTTCTATAAGCATCAACATGCAAATGCATAATAACTTTGATGAAGCTCCTGAATATTCGCCCGTCTGACCAATCAACATTTAGATGAAATATTTTCATGGCATTGGACTGGTATATTTGGTTCTATTAGTTGGGCCCCTAGGTTTCCTTATAACACTTTCTTGAAAACATTGAAACATTCAGTTTAAAAAAAAAATTTACTCTTCGTCGTAAACCTGCCGACTGCCCTACAGTATACTTTAATAATGTGGCTCTTACCCCTGTAGAACAGATTCGATATCTTGGACTACACCTTGACAAACGACTAACCTGGAATCCTCACACAAGACAGGAAACAGCACAAAGATTCCGACTATTACAGCACTTACTAGATAAACGGTCTAAACTTCCAACTCATTACAAAAGACTGATCTACATGACAATAATAAGGCCCATCGGGACATACGGATTTGAGCTCTCCAATCTCAAAATCCTTTTTAAAATCCTCAATGCTCCTTATTTTGTTACTAATAAAACCATCCATAAAGACCTAAATGTTGCTTATGTAACCGATCTAACCCGAACCCGATATCATTCCTTCCATTATAAACTCTCTAACCATTCAAACCCACTAGTTTCTAACCTTGCTTCTTCTTCCATTCCTGGCAATCCTTCGAGGCGCCAGAAAAGAAGATGGCCTCGTGACCTTATGTTGTCTAATGTTTTTAGAGTTCTACTACTGGGTAGTTTTTCTACATGCTGTATCATATCATTATTATTATGTCATTATCATCAAATTTACTTGTCGTATTTTTTATACAGTTGTAAATATCAATAAACAAATAAATAAAAAAAAATAAACTTTAAAAACTTTAATGATTAAACATTTTCTCCTCATATATTTCTTAATATGATTATATACATCTTAATTATCATTTCCATATTTCTCTTCTATTAATCCAAGATAACTCTCCTCCACAGTTCAAATATGAATTGGGAATTTGGCGCTTCTACTCAGGGAATTGATCAGGCCCGGGGTGTCGACTTCTATTTTTGTGGTGATCCGAGGAAGTGAAAACTAACTGCCTATTGAAAACTGCCTGAAGCACACACTGGGCAACCAACAATTAATGCCGAAAAGACTAAATCTATCACTATCGGATCTCCCTCTCTTCTTATATCTATCCCAGAGTCCCCCAACCTTATCCTAAACAATACCCCTATTTCATATCACACGTCAGTCAGAAATCTTGGAGTCACTTTTGCTCAAACTCTATGCTGGAAACTACACATTGCCTTCATTTCCCTTCGAACCATTGCAACCCTGAATTCAATAGAATCCGTTATCTCCTCCCACTTAAAACTCAACTCTTGTTTATTTGTATTTAGTCATTTATATTTTTTTCTGTATATAAACTTATTCATATGCAACTTTAATATAAGTTATAATTATGTTAGGCCACATGGACATATGTCCAATATATTGTTATATTACAATTACCTTATAATTGTTACTGCAACCTTATAATTGTCCTAAAGGGACCTAGTCCCTGAATAAATTTTTATTTTTTATTTTTCGAGATACAGGATATAATATTTCGGCCGCAACAGGACCCGAAGATTCGGCTGTAAGTGAGCTAATATCTACCTAATCGGATCAGTAGGAGGAGTGAATCTTGTAAAGCAGGGAGCAGAGAAGCTCTTTTGTCGCTGACCAGGAGCTAGGGAGCGGGGTAGGGATTAGGATTAGAGTCCCTGTTAGCCGGAGTTACTTCTCCCCCGGGATTACTGTTACTGCCCTCCTCTAATGGTCATCTACTACTTCTACGTCTCACTTCTCAGTTTGTATCAAAACTGTTTTACCATTCGTTTTGGGGATCATTTGTTTTGTGGTGAAGGATGTTAGTCATATACATAAGCAATTTAGGTTTCAAAACGTATATACTCAATTAGATATAAGGGTTTTACATAGGTTCCCTGTGTGTTTGGCCTAATTCCTGAATAAACTCTTAAATTCATTGAAGGCCCTAGAACTTAACAAAGAAGTTCAAAAAATTCAAACATTAGTATTATTAGGAACTGTTTGAATAGGAACTAACTTTTAATATTAGAAAAAATATTTGTTGTTCGGGGAAGTCAATTTATTGAGCTCAGAAAGTACTAAGAAGAAAGGCATTATGATGATTATAAAAAAATGATCCTAAAGATGAATGAATGAATGAAAAAATGATTATGATGATTATAAAAAAATGATCCTAAAGATGAATGAATGAATGAAAAAATGATTATGATGATTATAAAAAAATAGCTTAAAGAACCCGAAGTTGCTATTCCAATACCATCAATCGTCGCCTACGTACAGCTTCTACTCACCTCGTTCAAAAACCAATTCCCCTTAATCAGCCTTAGCACAATCCTCACACTTACGCCTCAATCGCTTCTTCGAACTTTTATCTGTAGTTTCTCCCCTAATAAGATTTTTACAGATTTTTGCTTCCTAGCAAAGCTATTAGTTCAATTAAATTTGCATGAGTATGTTTCCTGAAGTAAATATCCTGATATTTAAGGATAGTTTATGTAATTATAAAACTTGCACCGCTACAACCCATGAAGGGTCAGTACTTTGTACTTTGTAAGGAAGTACTATTGCTAGACCAACGGTTTTGCGGTGAATTGATCAGAATCATGACTATCATATTTTCCCCCAGTTATTGGTCCCCATTTTAATAAGTTGGTTGGATCCCAGGAAAGCTCCAGAACCCACAGAGTTGGCTACAGTAACAGAATAAATAATTATCTCTCACAGCTGGATTCGAAACCTGGTCCTTAATTAGTAGAAGGGTGCCTTACCGCTACCACCACGTTATCCTTAATTACGAAATCGTTGATTATTTTTTTGAGGAAACTTTAATATTATTTGCTTAGTTCTACGGTATGGCTCAGTATCACACAGTACTCCTATTTTACGACCTCCAGTTCGAATCCGCCTGTGGCAGACAATTATTTATTCTGTCATATCAGCTGTTGACTGACGTGTGGATTGGGAGGTTCCTGCACACCAAGCCATTATATAGTGAGTATCGTTAAATAGGAATAAAATCTGCTGGTTGAGCCAAATCATGACCTTGCACAACCGTTTTTCTTGAAACAATACATACCAAGACCCTCTTCCTCACCCCCCCCCCCCCGAGAAAGAGCCTTCATTTTGTTCAAGTATTCATTTAAAATCAAAATCATCTGATTTAGGTTAAAAGGTGCAAATTATATATTGGATAAGTTACTTTTACTTTCTTCACTTCACTATTGTATCTGTATTTTATTATATTTCAATTTTAATTACTTTATGGATAGATTTAAAACATGTTTCGAAACGAAATAAAATTTTCAATGAAATGAAAATCCATCTGGTCTCTAGTTGTGATTTTCTAACAACTCTGTTAGTACGGAGGGATTTCGAGTTGTCCTTAATGTTCATAGGTTATGGTAATTATCAGTCCCGATTACGAGTGGAACTAACAGTCATTTTGTGCCATTATTATTAATTCTAGAAGATTATTGATTGACCGTGTGTATAGATGAATGGAATATGGTCCGGGTGCGGTAAAAAAAACACTCAAATAGTAACTATTTTATTGAGCCAACGTTTCGCCCCACGTTGGCTCAATAAAATAGGATAATTATCTACTATTTGAGTTATTAATTCTATTTTTACATTAATCTCTGAAAAATGTGAAAATAATGACTTTATTCTTAATACTCAAAAAATGAAAAACAAAATACGATTTTAAACTCATAAACTTGCAATATAAATCAACAGTCAAAAATACTAAATATTTTACGGATACTTTCTTACTTCTACGATTCTCAATAACTGATTTTGATTCACCAAATTACCGTATCTGCCTGTAGTTTTTCTTAACTCCACATAATGATTTCTGTTGATTATATTACGATTAAAAGTTGCTAACAAAACAAAAAATTTTCATTTATGTGTATCATTTTTATTTCTTTATTTATTATTATTCTTAATGTACGCTAATTGCTCTAAATATCTTGCTTTAAGCGTGCTGAATTACGTTTTGTGGTGGAAAAAAATATGTCTATGATTTTTTTAATACCACATTGTTGCCATTACATCAAAACAGAGATACGAGATCCCCATACATAAATTTTCGAGCCGAAAGAGTACACATCTGCAAATGATTTCGATCACACTTACTAGTTATCTTACTAATTAGTTAAATCGTTTAATATAATAACGACAAAGGTCTTTTTTTTGTTACGAAATACTGCTCGACCGAATTAATATGTTATCATTTGACTTATTCGCTCTGGAATTAAAGGCCATTTAATTTCATACACCATGACCTTATAAAAAGCGTTATTAAATAAACATACACTGTTACAGAGTCGTAGGCGAAAAACAATAAAACCGAACTAACTCTTTATTTAATGATTAATTTGATTAGCTAAGTAGTAAGTGTTAGAACCGCCAGAAATGTGTTTCTCTATCAAGTGTAATAAAAAATAATTTTTAAAATTATAATCAAATATTTGTTTTGGGGGGTGTTCTACGAGAATAATATATTTTCCCGAGTAAAACAACTATTCGTTTTTAGTCTGTATACACAATATATTCGCCATGAGATATAAAATATAAAATGAATGAGAAAGATTTTGATGATTAAAACAAAGATATGAGAACTGGATGGGGTTGGCATAATTGGGTTATAAGTCTCCAACGAGTGAAAAGGTTGGATGGGGCCGGGAAATGAAATTTCGGATTTCACACTCTGGTTGGTTGGGGAGCCGAGTTATGAGATTAAAATGGCTGGCCCAGAAAGCAGACAGAGGGCCGTTCAGATATTGCTTGCTCGACCAGCTCTTTTTCTTCACTCAAAGGGACTTCTCTCTGTGTTAAAAGCTAATAGCCGCCCACAATATCTAATATTGTTCCATTCATATAATTCGTGGCATTTCGAGTCCTTTACCACTCCTGGTAGTATTACTCTCAAGTCAACTTTTACTCCAATTTATTTATTTAGCAAACCTTGAGTGTGCGCATTACACAACTTTTACTTACCACCCTACTTTCTGTCAAAATGTATGCTTATAAGTTTCAAAACAGCTATTTATTATTTATTAGAAGTAATTTAAAATTCGGCATTTAAATCTCGTCAGTCTATTTCAGTGACCTAGCTTATATCACCACCTCTAATAAAAGGTGGCTTGATTGCACATTGATATATCAAATTTTATCCAAATCACAGCTGCCGTTACCGAGAACATCCTAAACGAACTCTAAAATCGATTGTACAAAGTAGAGTTGCTTAAACATCCAAGGCAAATACCATCCTTACATATGTAATGTCTGTTTCATAAGACCTCTCATTTTTGAGTTATGCTGTTCACATAAACATAGACTACACTGGTACACAAATCCACACACATGCATCCCATTTTCTGAGACTTGGTCATTTGGACTTGAAGGACCTTCAAACAGTATGTCAGTTGAAAACTCAGATAAGAAATTTCTCCAAATCGCAATGCTTTTCCTATGCATTCCATAAAAATAAGTGATAAGAAACACAAAGTTAGTAAAAGTAAAAATAACAAATGCAAATAATAAATAATAATAAAAGCATATCCTTAAGTAGTTGTATTTAAATAAATAATAATACAACAAAAATACAATGATAAATGGTTGATACCAATACAACTTGCGATCGTTTTTTTAATGATCCAGCGCACATTTGTTAGCCCAGTAAAAAAAATGACATATCTCTCCTAAAGTCCAGACCCAACATAATCTTCTCATCTGCATTTACGGATGGATATCTACGCTTTGGGTTTGGCCTGAATGCTTTCTTTAGGTATTCGTCCATTATCCTTTCGTTCTACATTTTATACCCATTTTATCTGCCTCTATCCTAATACTTTAATTGTTAGCGTGTAGGTTCCGTATTGTGAATTCAGGTAAACACACTAGAGGTGGGTAAGTCATCTTTCTTCGGCTCAAATATTGTACCCAATTTTCGAATTTCAAAACTTTCGAGGTTATGTTCCTACATTGAGCATTATAGAACGCGTTTCGTAGCTGTAAAGAAGACACAAGGAATCAGTCATGAGTATAAATTATTAAATTTTAGAAGAATAAACTCAATTAAGAAAGTATGCATATAAAATTATATCTATTCGTCCTATGTCCATTTCGATTATTCTTACATAAAATATTGTTATTGAACATTTTTAGTAAAGTGTTTTTGCTCTACCATTTTGATATAAATAAATGACTTCTATTGAGAGGTATAAAATGACTGTTGAAATCTCCTAGACCCATGGCTTAAAGCTACGTAAATAATGTACGAATTCCAAATAATAATTAGTTTTGTTTGTAAACCTTTAATAATTGACAGATATTGTTACATAAAAATCTAGAAACTCATAAAAATCGATGTGGACATTGGTTGTTCCTCAAAGCTGCTGACATGTAAGTTTAGGTCTCTTTGCTATAACTTCATTTTTATAAAAATATTTTTGAAAGATTTAAAATCACAATATTTATGAGTATTCTATGTAAATTGAAAGATAGAATTACAATATTTCGAAAGAGGTATTTTCATTATTATCATTACTTTTCTTTTAAAATATGTTACTGCATAAAATAAATTGGAATATAGAATTGTAAACCTTGGGACTAGAGTATGACAAGCAACGTAATGAAAATTGTTCAACCGAGGAGTTTTATACAATGTGCATTTATTATTTAGTGTTTTACATAGTTCATATTCCATAGTATACTAGATAAACATTTGGGATTAATAGAAATAGAGAGTTCTAGAAAGAAAAAAAGAAGTGATTTAAACAATATTCTAGCAATTTTTAACATTTTAGTTTATCAAATTCCTGCCCCTCTAATTAAATTTTATCTACAATTAATTTCTACTTTTAAATATTAATACTAAAGTTCTTAATTGTATTATATAGTATTCATATTGCATTATATTGTAATACTTCATTAATCAATTATGAACAAGTTTTTTTTTTCTTGTTCAAATATATATTTTTATTTCCTGGTATGATGTTTATTATCGATTAAAATTGCTTTTTCAATATTTAAAATTTATAATATTATCATTTACATAAATAGATTTCTAAGTTTATATCTGGCTGACTGAAACTATTAAGCAGGATTTAATTGTAATATTCTTGTAATACAAATGGTATAATTAACTTTTGCCTATTGATTTTATAATTGAATTTTTTATTTTTGAAAATTATTTTGAAAAAGGTTTTTTTGTATTCATTCCACAAATCAGTCAAGTTATGAATATAATTGTTATTTTAGTATAATTTGAATATCCTTATTAGTATAGTTTTTAATGAAAGTGATTATAGCTTAAATATTTTTCTTTCAGGTATGTACTTCTTTATCAAACTGATTCTCTACCTGGCACAGGTATGTTTTTCATATTGTATTTTATCTGTCATTTTTATTTTATTTTTTTATTTATTTGTTGATATTTACAACTGTATAAAAAAATACAACCAGTAAATTTGATCATAATGACATATGATATGATACAGGATGTAGAGAAACTACCCAGTAGTAGAACTCTAAAACAGTTTACAATATAAGGTCACGAGGCCATCTTCTTTTCAGGCGCCTTGGAGGATTGCCAGGAATGGAAGAGGAAGCAAAGTTAGAAACGAGTGGGTTTGGGTGGTTAGGGAGTTTATTATGGAAGGAATAATATCGGGTTCGGGCTAGATCGGTTACATAAGGAACATTTAGGTCTTTATCATTTTTATTTAAACACGTAATATGCAATGTTAGTCTGGTATAGATAGGCTTTGGTGAAAATTATCGATAGAAGCCAAAATTTTGAGGAAAAAAAAATTATTGTGACTTAAGACTAATTATTTGATTATTAGTAGTGATTAATATAAAGTGACTATGTAAAAAATAACGATTTTATTATTGTCATCGTAAATGACTAATAATCGGATAGAAATCATATATAGGTGTGTTAATATCCATAATGGATTTTGGTGTTTTCTTTATAATTTTTTTTTTTTTTTCATTGTCTTCAGAATCGAAAATTTACAGTTACATTTATACACTAAGGAACGAATTTGGTTCCGTGTCTGCCTTTAGTTAAAGTGAGCAACCGTGGATCTTATTTTCATGAAATAGCTAAATAATTGGTTTCCTATTTTTCATTCCTGGGTTATTCTCCTAAGCACTCGATTATTCTGAAAACATGGTCCAAATTAAAAAAAAAAAAAAATTGGGTTTAATGTTCAATTGTCTCTTATAAATTTTAACAAATACAATGCACTACTTTCGCTTCATCGTAGTTTTTCAGATGCACCTACATATCTCGAAAACTGATCGCCCGATTTAGCTTGGTTAAGTACAAATTTTATCAACCTTTTTTCCTTACCCTGAGGAAAAACTTATTTCCTGTGTTTTTTTTTTTAAACCCTTCAGATATAGGTAATTAATTGCGTAATAGAGATATGCAGAAAAAAAGATAATTTTCACACTAGAAGATAAAGTAATAACAGAGGAAACAAAAAAAAAAAGATAGAAATAGTGACTAAGCTATGCTGAACAACTTGGCAAACTTTTTTTTATCAGATTGAAATGTTTGTTTAATATTGATGACAGTAAATGTATTCAGATGTTTTAGTAATTTTATTAATTGGATATTATCTTTGGAATTTTTAATAAAGTCATGTTCATGATTAAAAATTCTGACTGAACATTTTTTTAGTAATAAATTTTTAACCGGCTAATATCCATTCTTGTTTCATGTGCCATTAGAGATTTGTAATGTTACTATTTTCGTAATCATATACAAATTTCCAAAGACTGATATTTTTTTTTTTTTTAAAGTTTTTTATTAAAATATAAATTTTTATTTATTTACTTTTTATTTGTCAATGAAATTAAAAATACATTTAATTTCTTTTATGTTTAGTATTTACCTAAAAACATTTCTTATTTGGAAAATAATATATATAAAATAAATAAGGGTTTTGTAATTCTTTTTTTTTTCGTGTATCTACTAATTAGAAATACACTAACATATTATTTTATAGAAATAATTAATAGTGCGACTAAATAATGTTTTGTTGTGGAACTATAAAAATATTTATAACTGTGACCGTTAAATAACAGAGAAGCATTCTTTTCTTTTTACTGGAGGAAAATGGCATAACATTTATGTTTATTTCTTTACATTATTAGTGAGGGGTTTAACGTTTGGTATCTGGTTGTCTAACTAGCTTTTAATGACGAGTCCTAACGTTTTACCCTTTGCAAATAATGGCTTTTATTACCTACTCCTAATGCTGATGTGGATATGGGTTTTTTCGGTTCATCCGGGCCCATTGTGGAGTCCTAATGACACCAAGGGGTCGTGACAAAAACAGATAATTACCGGACCGTTAGGGGAACGCGTCTGGATAATTCTGTTATCTCAGCGGAGAGTGGCCCCTCCGCCAATTTGATCCATTTCTTCCTTTTCTATCCACGCCCCCTTGTCCGTATTTCTTGTCATTCTCAAGGGCTGCTTCACTGATTGTCTTGAGAGGTTTTTGGTGGAGAGGGACGGTTAAATTAGTTATTACCACAAAAACACAACTCGTTGCAAACTATTAATGCTTAACCTATATGGGGTTGAAGTTGTTTAACTGTCTCTATAATTTCGTTTAAAAAATAAGATTAAGAACTTAATAAATTTATAAAAAAGAAGAAAAAAATAATATTGTCCAATCATTGAATGATTCAAAAATCAATCCTCTTGTTTACCAAGAAAGTTAACAAGTAACCTTTACCTTTCTTTCTACCTATAGCAGGGCTGAAATGTTTAGTTCGCACTGATATTTCCCAGAGAAAGCACTTCTCACAGCGACAGTCGGCAATTCATATCAATATTAATCTTAGACATGTACTCAGGGTGTCTCAACCTT
Source organism: Halyomorpha halys (assembly GCF_000696795.3). Taxonomy (NCBI): domain Eukaryota; kingdom Metazoa; phylum Arthropoda; class Insecta; order Hemiptera; family Pentatomidae; genus Halyomorpha; species Halyomorpha halys. The sequence continues at coordinate 161,990 of NW_027110569.1, forward strand.
CCTCAGTGTAACATATGCGTGATTTTTAAATTTCGGGTAATATTTAGGTTTCAGTTTTTAACAAAAAAAAAAAAGGAAATGCTCTTAGTAGCCAGTATTCAAGAAACACTTTGAAATTTTTGCAGCCATTTTCATAGAAAAAATAATGCACACAGATGAGGACATAAAAAACCTTGAAAAGTGGTAATTGAATTGAGAAAATTATTTGATGTTGAATTACTGTCTAATTATTATTACTAATTTAAACCTGTTTTCCTTCCTTTTCGGCAGGCTTGTGTGAATGAAATCACCTATCACAACATTTAAAAACCTGGAAATCATTTTTAAAAAAATTGTTGTTTTCTTGTCTTTGGTTTTATGTTTTCTTTATCCATGGCATTCTTTTTGTTTTCTGAGACGCATTTTAAAATATTCTACTGTCTATTTAATTACAAAAGAAAGAAAAAAATAGTATGCTTTCAATTCCGAGATATGTATGAAAATAAAGGTTAGGTGTGTTTGTATCTAAAACATATAGCACGTTATAAAACATATTATATTGACTACCACGGCAATGAGAATCTCAAAAAATGTTAAAAGTCAATTTATTTTACTGGAAGATTATTGATTGACCGTGTGTAAAGATGAAAGGAATATGGTCCGGGTGCGGTAAAAAAAAATTCAAATAGTAGAAATATACTATTTTAATGAGCCAACGTTTCGCCCCACGTTGCAGGGCTTCTT
>NW_027110569.1:163297-175740 GCF_000696795.3 Halyomorpha halys
TTTCTTTTTACATCTCTTTATTTGTATTTTCTTTAATATTTCTTTTCTTATCTATTTGTTACTATTACCCTTTACATTTAATATTTACTACCTTTAATTTTTCTTTTTATAGCTTACTTTTTTACATTTTATACCCCTGTTATTTTACACTTATGTTTTTGTTTTCCTTATGTAACTGTGTTTGTATCTTTTTTAGCCCTGAAGAAGCCCTGCAACGTGGGGCGAAACGTTGGCTCATTAAAATAGTATATTTCTACTATTTGAGTTTTTTTTTACCGCACCCGGACCATATTCCTTTCTTCATTTATTTTAATTTGAGATTTTGATTTGTAATTTTTTTATTTTATTATATTCAAGCTTCCCTTCATGAAATTTGTATCAGAAACTGTTTAGCCCTACCTTCACTAATTCGTTTTATTTCTTAGGCTGCTTGATATCTCAACTGTCTGCCCAACCAATCGTAACTCATGTGGTATTTTCTGGACTTATAAATCCCGGGCCGGCTAGGCTGAGTGGGAGAATATATAAGACCCCAGGGGCCAGGGTAGATGGAGTGGTCTACATAATTGCTTTTAGCAGTATTTATTTCTTGGATATATTCTAATTAACCCTCGAGTTGGTATATTTGAACTGAAAGGCATTTACTCTAACTTAGTACTTTTATTTATTTTTTTTTTAATTTCAAAATAATTAACTTCGAAGTTGTTTGTGTTATTCCCTTATTAATTATTTTCATAATTAAGTATCAGAACAATCTTCAATTTTCCCAATAAAACAAATCCGTCCATTCCCTAAATTATTGAATCATCCTCGAAATCTCTCTCTTTCAAAACCACTGCTTTGATTCTGCTCGAAATTGAAGAAAAATTTACCATTAGGTCTAGTATGAATTTTAGCGAGTTCTATCCATTGCTTTAGCTTACCCCGTAATTAAAAAATAAATTTCCAGAATAACCCAATATTTTCAAAATTATTGCTGTATCTAAGAAACGAGTGGTTCTTAATTTTATTTTATTTTAAATCAGCAGTCTCATGACGATGCAAAAGGATAGTAAAATATTTTTTCCAGCTAGATATATTTTATTATCCACTGTGGAACTTCGTCGTGTCCCTGGGGATCTACTCAACATTATCGTATTTAATAGATTCAGAGACATCATGAATACCTTTCGTTAGCCGGATGTCCTAAGAACAATGAAGCGTTAGTGCTTAATATATGAAGGACATATTCCCAGAATAGCGGATGGAACAATTCCAAAAATGCTGGAATTTCACAGCCAAATCTTGGAAGGAGAAGAGATTGACCAAACTGAGGCTGTCGGATGATGTGGCGGGATACAATAATAATATTTTAAGTCTGAAACTGAATAGTGTTGGTACAAGACAGTGAAGATATGTGGGGTATGCGGTTGGTGGTGGCCAGGACCTTTAATCAGGTCCCAGCGCCAACGTAAAAAAAAGTGAATAGTTCCATATTTGTTCACATTGAGAATTCGGCTGTTTCCCTGTTACTGAGCTTTTGGTGAAAAAAAAACAAAAAAAAACTCATAATAAAAATGAACTTATTAATGAAGTAGGAAGAGTAGACTTAAAAGTGAAAAAGAAAATAATAGTATAGGCATAATTTATAATATCAAATAAATAGAGTAGTATACAAATAAATTTAAATTTGAAAGAACTTATTACGAACAGTCTGTAGTAAAAATCATTATTCTTTTTGATAAATATATTATGTACATATTTAAGTTTTATTCTAGATTGTTGGCTTTGTTCTTTGTTGTAGCTTATTTGCGATAAGTCAGAGATGCAGTAATAGATAAATAGAAGGGGCGGAATATATTCATAGTGCTAGGGGATGGGGGCTAAAAGGCCCATAGATCGGCGAGCCCATTCCTGGGATATTGGCAACTAAACTGCCCGCCACCGGCCGTCCATAAATATTGCTAAGGGTGCCCTTATCAAAATATGGTAAAGAGGTCTGAGTAAATCTCGGTCCTTAGTCCTGAGGCGCTTTTCAATTATTCGTCTCATTTTTCAAGTTGTTTTTGGCTGGTATAATTGAGATATCCTTTTCAAATATTGTTTTATTAAAGTTTATATAGAAAAACATGTCGTAAATAGATAGCCATGTATCAATTTTTGGCTTTATTTCGTTAGTATATATAAGTTTTTTCCTCTTACAAATTCCTTGTAAATGTTAATTAGTCTGATTTAATTTATTATTACTATGGATGGGATTTTTATGTGATAAAAAGGTCAAAATATAAATATGTAAGAAAAAAAAAACGTTTCTCATAGAATTTAGTGACTTTGGATTTAATGAGATCTGAAACTATTGGTTCATTATGGTCATTATGTTGGGTATTATTGGTTACATAGTAAGGAGCATTGCTTATTGTTCGATAGACTTTGGATTGAAACGCGTTAAACCTTTTAAGGTTTAAAATGTACCCAAAAGTTTAAGGAAGTTGTTAATTTGTTAAAAGAAGATATTAAAAAGAAAACAATACATACAATCGTAATGGTAATTTCAACTAACTATTCGCATCAATATATTTGAATGTGAGCTACATCATTAAGTTTTCAAAACCAAATGGATAATAGTCAACTATTATGTCAGAAAACTGAAAGATAATTCTACATCCACTGAAGTTATAGGTGTATATGGTACTTTAATGTAATAAAATCCCTAGGAACTAACCTCATAAGTTCCTGGAACAGTATATTTTCATTTTAGGCCTCTTAGAAAATAATTGGGAACCACATATCTGTGTTGTGATTTTTTTTTCTTTTCAAGTGCTGTCAATCTTAAATCAAGTTACCACTTACGTAATCTAATGCGGTTGGCTTGTTCTGTTTCATGTTCGGTTTCATTCCACTGACCAATGTCCTTATGAGAGAATTATTTTGTATATCAAAAATATGCACTTGACTTTAATTTCATCATTTTATTTTACTGTTTCTGAGCTTACGTATTTTGATAGTATTGGATTAAAGAAGAATATATCTTAAAAGAATAGTCAATTTTAAAGAGGTTTTATTTAACTTCTCTCTATTGAAAATTATAAAAGCCTTTTTTTTTTTTTGTAATTATTCTATTTCTTCGTTATTAAATATGTTTAACTTCCGCTTAAAAGATTTATAGAATGATTCTTTGACTTAAGTCGTGGTTTTTGGTCTTTATTACACCTTTCCCATTTATCACTGAAACATGGACACTGTAATAATTGGAATATATATTTATTATGTTATGTCTGGTTTTGGAACTGCGGTTTATTGTTACCCACGTGCCGAGGGATTTGATGGTTCTAATCTGGTTAACTGGCGAAAGGAGAGAATTGGAGCAGATCATGGCAGGACGGTAACAAATGTACCGAAAGTTGCGATAAACTGGTCCGTTGCCAAATTGTCCCCGCTCTCAACAGTTCGTTTACTTTGTTAGTGCCCCGATAACGCCTTCCCTTCCAATGGCCTAATCAGCCCATTAATAGATAAAATTTATTTCCTTTTGACGTTTTATCGATAATGCATTTGGTAAGAGTCATAATCATAGAGCGGTATCCATTTATTCATTTAATGTTTGCATTGGTTGTTTAACTGTGGAGCTTTCTTATTATACAAACATTTTGTCAATAATCTTACATGTGTTTTTATATTTACTGTTGTAGTAACTTTAAGAACTATTTTTTAAAGTTTGAAACAGTAGAATTTATAAAATATCGACAATATGGTTAGCAATTATTATATTTTCCCTTTGTTCTGTATGAATTCAAAGGGTAAAACGTACTAATCGATTAGGTTTGGTGTGAGGAATAGGAAAAATATATTGCTGATGGAATTGAATGAGTTTAAACATATAAAATAAAAAAACAATACTTAAGATGCTTCTAGTAAAGAAGGCAAAAAATATAATTTTCATAAAATAGAAATTTTTTTAGTATTAATTTATTTATTGGTATTTACAAATGTTTAAAAATATTAAAAAGTAAATTTGGTGTTAGTTATACAATGGCGTGAAACGCATTGACAGAACTCCAATAACATTTTTAGAGGACATCTGGAGGCCATCTTCTTTTCAAACAAATAGAAGAATTAAGGAGGTAATGAAGGAGAAGCTAAATTAGAAACAACTGAGTTTGGGTGCTTAAGGGATTATTTATTAAGGGAAGGATGGGTATCTGTTCCTGGCCAAATCAACAACATATCAACCAACATCAGCAGCATTGAGGTTCTGATGAATGACTTGACTTGAAAGTTTAAAAAAGTTATGTTATAATAGTAATAGTTGGAATCGAAGATTAGTTTCCTGTCTTTTCAGTCTTGTATGAGGATTCCAAGTCAGTCGGATTTCCATGGGTTTACAACGGAGCGTAAATGTGATTTGGTGGACTTTATTTTAATCCTGCAGTTTTTATACCATTAAAAAGAAATATTTATTTTTAGTGTCCTTACAAATTCTCAAGTACGGATTAGTATTGAAATTAAAATTTTTCATGATGATATTGATTCAAGTTCTCACCATAATTGGAGGAGTAAGAGGCAGTAGTCTTCTCTACCTCCTTTTTCATGGAGTGTAGAGAAATCAGCCATTGATAGCGCTCTAAATATATTTATATATATGCAAATTATTATTGTGTTTGTTATATATTGGTCATCAGTCTAGATTATAAAGACTATACATCTCCGATTATTTTTTACCACTGCCTTCAGTTTGCAGGTAACTATTAAGTCTCAATTTAAATTAGTACCAATATTAGGGAATTACAAGGAAATTAAGTAAACTCCGTCCTCGGATGAACCACACCATATTCAAAAAGGTTACAAATTGTTATCTCGTATGGAACAACATTACAATTGATGGTTGGTATCGATATATAAGATAATGGACAGATGATATATAACAGTCTCCCACGCTAATTTTATAGTAACGAAATGAAAAAGTTGTTTAAATTTGTATAGTTAATTATAAAGTAAAAAGGTATTTAATCATTTGATGCTTCTTCAAGTTTGAAGGAATATTCACAGTCTTGTAGGTTGTCAGCGTTCCCTTCCTGATCGCCTCAGGATAGGTTGGAGGTGCACTCCGGATTGGTGTTGGGATTCCGGCATTGACTCTGGGTGATTTGAGTTTTGTTCCTGTGGTGGTCGGCTCTCTGGTTCATGAACAGTGCTTACTGATGGAGCGAATGTCACTGTTTTCTTGGGTGTCGTTTTAATAGCAACAAACATCAGTTGTTTGATATGTCTCTTTATGGAATATTCATTTTCATTGAGTTTCACAACTAGTGGAACTACCGTTCCCAGTCTACACGTTGGCTTACCAGTGGGAAGGTACCATCTTGCTTGTATCCGATCTCCCACGCTAAGTTAAAGTGTTCGAGGTGAGATGTTGAACGAGGCATTGTGACTACTTACCCATTGGGAGTGGATGCCGTTCTCAATTCTAAGATGCGTAACTGAAAGAAAATTTGAAAACTATGATTTGATACTTGATTTTGCCAAGGAAATCAAGTAAACACCGTCCTGGGATGAAACAAACTGTATTCAAAAAGGTTATAAATAGCTATCTTGTATTGAACAACTTCACAATAGATGGTTGGTATCGATATAGAATATAATCGATAGATCGATATATAATAGTATCCTATATTCAAAATTTATTTTGGCCTAATGAACGTTAAAATTGCTTTTATGTAGTTTAGATATAGATTACATTTATTATAGGAATTGTTATAGTTTTATTTTATATTATTCTTTTTGTTTTTTAGGCTCAGTCTTTTATTTTTGGCATTTAGTGTTATCCCAACTTATTTTGTAGAGTTAAGGTACGTTTATGTTAAATATTAGTTTATAATTGAAGACAATATCCCAACTGATTACTCGGCACGATGGGCCTCCGGATAACATTATAGGCTGAACTGGTTGCTATAAATCCGATCCGTCTAATCCCGGCTATCACTAAGCTGTAATTATGCGGTGATGAGTGGATATTGCTAAGGCAGTCTATTTCCTTGGATCTCCGCATCAGCATCCTCATATATTTAAGGGTTATTCTTAGGTTCCGCTCTGCACCAGTTTTTTGATGTATACATATTGTTATTTTATTTAAACCTTTATTTTATTTTATCTTTTAATTTTTATATTTTAATTTTATTTAAACTGTTATTTATACTTTAATTTTATTCTTTGTTAAAGAGGGGAAAAAAAGGAAGCTTTATTGGGTCAAGATAAATAATTAAAAATAATTAGAAAAAAAAGATAAAATATAGAAAGAAAAACATAAAAGAACAATAATGATAAAACAAAACAAAAATCATGTATAGTATAAAATTTCTGTACTAAATTGTGTTTTCAATTGTGAGAAAACAAATTGTTTGGGCTGTGGAAAGGAACTTTGCGTGAAATTACAGTAAACATCATTACACGTCGACATTAATTTCTCAACTTATCCTTTCAAAGAAATGGAAATTTCAAAGTAATGACGTTTGTCGACAGGTTTAAACTAGAGTTTTTTCTATTAGTTATAACAAAAACATCCATATAGTCGCATCACTTTTTTATTATCTTTACACTCCTATGTTTCAGCCATTCTGGCCATTTTTAAGGATCTACTAATTACGAAAAAAATAAAATACATTTTATTCATTATAAATTAATTTTAGAAACATTATGAAAAATTACAGTTCTTACCTTATTCACACTATTGCAGCTAAAACATTGGTTATTACATAATTGCAGGTCATTATATCTTTGTCAATTATTTATTGATGTCAATCACATATAAAACTTCTTAAATCAGGATATAATATGCACTAATTAATTAATCTCCATTATAATGTAATAAATTACCTTTTATTTTCATCGCTGCAAATATTAAAATAATAAGTTTACAGTCTCAATTTCACCTCATCACTATATCAACACTACATTGAGTAAGTAACCTACCCCAACATCCCATATCTTTGCTTGTTTGCCATATCTTCATTACATTTTCAATTTTATTCTAGTTCATTCATATTAGTACTTAAGAAACTTATCAATTGTAATTATGTAATACATAAGGAAAACATTATGATTATAAATTAACTTTACTTAAAACTTCTGCGTAATGCTAGTTCAAATTTTTTGTATCTGATTTAAAATTTACAGTATAAATGATACTCTCTGGTATATAAATAGCCTCCAACATTCTTCTTTTGGGGGTATTGTTTTCTTATTGCAAAATCGTTGTATCATTTTCAAAATACAAATTATGCTTATTTTTGGATACATATTGCATCAATACTGTTTTATTTGGGTCTTTATCCTTATTTTTACATCATTATTATGCTGATATATTCTTTCTCCCAATAATTGTTTGGTTTATCCTGCATATATTCCTGGAAAATTCAAAAATGGCACATTGTATACGAATCCCGATTGATTTTTTATCTCTACTTTATCATTTATTTTACTGTAGTAATTTTTAGTCTTTTAAATTTTTAATTTTCAATTAGCTCTGTTAAATAAGGAGTATTTAGTCACATCATATTCTTTGAACGATCTCTGTGTATCTTCTGATAATCGTTTTATGTAATTACAATCATAAAACATTTTAATGAATGTATTTTTTTCTATTTTGGTTTTGTATATTAATATACTTATTATATTTTGTTTATTATAAAACTTCTTGAGGTTTATATCGCAAACTTTATAAATTAATTGTTTAGGGTAAAAATGTTCCAGGAATATATTGAACACCTCACTTTTTATTGCATTTAATCTACTCACACCAGTAACTTTTATCACCTTATTTAAGTAGTTATTAACAACATTATACTTCATATGAAGGGGATGGCAAGAATAGTAATTTAACATTACGTTAAGAAGATGGCCACGGGACCTTCTAATTTAAATTAATGTTTGAACCACCATTGGGTGTGGTTCTCCTTCCCAAGACTATCAAGTGTTCGAAACTTTCCACAAATTTACTTATTATATTTTTTTTGTACAGTTGTAAATTTCAATAAATTACAAAAAAAAAATACATTACTGTTAGTTTCCTTTTTTTCTCCATTCTGTTATTAATTTATTATCTTTTCTAGTTACCAACATTTCTAAAAATAATATTTTCCTCTCTTCTTCCAATTGTGAAATTTAACTTTTCATTAATTTTTATTAGGAAGATGGTCTGGGTAGGGTCAAAGAAAGATTTAAATATTCGTAATACTATTTATTACGAGGTAACGTTTCGCCTCCATGTTGCAGGGTTGTGATATGGTAGGCGGCCAAGGAAAATAAAAAATCTGTTCCAATTTTACTATTTTTAGTTACCTTTTCTGCAGGATTCATTGATTTGTTTTTTTATTTATGTGGATTCGCTCAAATATAAAATTAATGAAGAAATATACAAGTTTGTAACATGGACTATTTTTTTTTTTTTTTTATAGTACTTGTATGCTATTTTTATACTAACGAAGTAATTTATTTAATATTTAATCTTTTTGTTGTTCACGGGATATGTTATAAGATACGCGATCAGCAGTATTCAACCCCATCAAGATAGTCATTCATACAAGTTTACAATGAGGTTTACTCAGCTCGTTGGTATTAGTTTGTTCTTACAATGTGAGAAGTTACTTGGTACTTTGATGAGAACTGAGGACTAAGTTGGCTTCTATTCAGCTTATAGCTTCAGGTTCCTTCTATCCTCTGGCTCCGGTTATTTGTTCCCTATTTAGCGGGATTAACCCTTCCTCACCTCTTTCAAGTTTCATAAAGGATGGTCTGTGTAACGAACTTGTTTTTCCACATTCTGTTCCAAATTGGTTAGTTCATTCATTATTCATTCTTCATCCAGCTCAACCTATACAAAGGAAACTAAATCATCTCTGGAAATAGTTTTCTTTAAAAAAAAGTTAATCCCAATAGAATTATGATTCTATATTAAGATTCTTATTTCAACACAGATCTTCTCTAATCATCGAACCATCAATTCGATATACTTTTATGATCGAGGCTTCATAGAAAAGTGAGTTCTTTTGAAAATTAAGAGACAAATATGTTACTATTTCATTTCATGATTGATACGATGGATTCATGAAGATGAATCACAAAAAGCAATTTACACTTCTTATTCTAGGACGATATCAAATAGTAACTCATCTCTCAAAATAAATATTAAAATTACGGAGAGCATTATGTTAGATTTAAAATAACAGGTGATTTATAATTTTCATATATTTCAAAATTTCATTTTGTACTTTTAATATTTTTTTTTTTTGGTTGGCTCTCTAGACCTTGTAGATGTTTGGCTGCCTAAACTAGGCTTCTCCACGTCTTTCTATCTTGGACTACTGCTTTTTCCATTTATTTTAGATTTACTGCCGGTTTTCTGAATGCAGCTCGCATCTCTGTTGATTCTGTTTATCAATCTGGTTTTTGGTCTCCCACGTGTTCTCTTGCTTACTATAATGACATTCATTGTTGTGTAGATACGTCTTGATGGATATCTTTGAGGCACGTGACCCGGCCATCTTAACCTCCTTGCCTTCATAATGTGTGATGTTGATTGAACAATCTGTGGAAGCAGTTCATTGTTAGTTCTTCTCTCCCATGTGTTAAAGCTCTGATCCCAAATAGCCATTGTAATTGTACGGACGACTTTCCATTCAAATCGCTCGCTTTTACTTTCTAGAGTATCTGTTAGAGCTCAGTTCTCGCAGCCGTACGTGAGAGCTGGTTTTATCGTGGCATTGTACACACTTATTTTCAGATTTTTCGGAATTTCAGTATTCTTGAGAGAAAAAGGCTCTGTTCGTGCTGGTCTACCTCAGTTGGTTGATCATTTATTGATGTTATTGTGGAGCCGAAGTATTTGAAACTTTATATTTTTGTAAACAATACGCCGTCCACGCAGACCGTGTTAGAGAAAATGTTTTGGCTTACTATCATATATTTTGTTTTATCTTTATTTACTTACAAGTCGATTTCCTCTGGTTCTATTAATAGAGTCCTTAAGAAACTTAGAGTCTTCCTAGAGCATTTAAATAATTAATGTAACATATTTAGTTTTGACTTTTTGGCATTGCGGAAGGAAAACAATTTAATAAAAACTATGCCAAAATGCTACAATTTATTAGGCTTACACTGAAAAGATATTGACACGTTTTTAATTTCAATTAACGACTTTAAGAATTTTGATTGTACCCAGTCTATGTATGTGCAATGAATCTTCTTCACATAAGTCATTAAAATAGTTTGACAGAGTTTAAATGACGAATGTTGAAAACTCGCTTCCTCTGAAGTACCTTTATTATTTTTTATTTGAAGTAAATAATCAGTTGTCATTATTGGGAGTAATATACAGTGGATATATACCTAATATTAATGAATTACATATATAATATAAGGCGAAAAAAGGAAAAATTGAGATAGGTTCGAATCGGAAAAAATATCCAGACCTCCTGTGTCCACACACCACAGAGTCCTGTTTCATTATAAAAGCTAATAGTATTGGCTCATAAATACGTGCTAATAACACTAATACTTTAATTAAAAAGTACGAAAGTACAAGTTAGTGTAATTGAATTAAGATCAATCTACAAGACTGATTGTATTTGTTTGTATTTTATTAAAAAACGAGTTCTGATATCTCCCAATCGCATGCATGTGCACTTTGTCATCTTTTATTAAACTGTAGTATTCTTGGAAGGAAAAATAGTTAATATTCGTCATTCCCGCTTCAGCAACTCTAAAATTTAAATGTTTACACAACAATAAAATGAAGAGGTTTTGTTGACAATTTCCGCCTTTCCTAGATTTCTTTTTTCGAAAATCACAAAAACAAAAAAATTATAAGTTGAACGGTAGTCCACTATTCTAATCAAAACTTAGCGACGTGAGTAGGATGGTAAGGGAATGTTATGTTAGCGCATCAGATTTTTTTTTTTTTTTTTTTTATCCTGTTCGAAATGAGCCATAAGAATTGCAATGTCAGTCAGTCTAGACAGTGAGTATTATTTTCGTTGCCATTGACTCATTTCTACCAATTCTGTTGTGCATCTAGTTGAGATATTAAACGAATAAAATCTGATTTTTATTGAGCTCGTTGTGGACTGTTTTGTTTAAGGAATTTCAGTTTTTCTGAAGTTTCCCCCAATATAAGTGGAATGTTTTAGAATAAAGATCATTTATCACTTAATATCATGAAATAATTTAAGCAATCGGTGTAAAGTAAAATTTCAAATATGTGTCTTCATATAGAAAAAGAAAACAATTAATAAAATATGTATTCCTTAAAATTATTAGAAATTTGATATATTTATAAATTTACAGATGTAAAATTACATTAATTGCCCTTTCAATGGACTAAACAAAGTCCAATGGGACATTTTCCGGAATGAAAAATAAGTTGTGTACAGTTAAAAAATAACAAAAAAACGTAAGAGGTCATTCATTGAAAATCTTATTAGAATTTCCGGCATAGTAATGTGAAAACAATGTAATGAAAAAATATATTTCATGGAGTGAATACCTCTGTTTATTTTTAAGAATGCCATGTACAATGGCGGTGGTTTCAATGGCCATGTTATGCGTGTGAGATGGATATTATAGCTGGGATGTAGGTGGGAGCGGAGGTATAACTCTGCCTGGGGGAGGTACTGGAGCGTCGAACCTGGTAATTTATTGTTTATATAAGGCATTATCCGTCGAATATCTTTTAGGCCAGCTGGTATAATGCGATGGCCACATTCTCCTCTCTCCCGCTCGTTTTCTAAATCTTTCACTAAATCTCTCTCAGTCATAGGCCATTGTCGTCCTCGACGAGTTAACTGAAATCATCTACAATTTATTATACCCGTTATCGCACCCCTTATGTTCTTTATTTTTTCAGGGGAAGTTTTATTTCCTTTTTTTCCCTACTATTCCGAGAAAAATGAGATATGTTTAAAAAAAGGGAGAGAAAAAGAAATTCCACAGAATATAAGTCAACTTTAAGGTATCAAAGAAGCAAAAGAAACCAATATGAAGCAGTTAAACTTTCTTTTTCTCAATGAATCAAATTATTTTGCATAATGAATAGTCAATAGTTTTTTTTATCAAGTATTTTTATAATGTAGACTACCTTTGCCACATGGGAGGGCATTAAATCACATTTGTATGATACAAATTTTATGATTTTCTCAAGCTTTTCTCCTAAGATTAAAAAGGAAAAAAGGACGACTTTGTGGACCCAACACTTCACTCTCTGCTGGGTCACCTGGATTGAAAGCCAATGGAGGCTTAATGAAAGCACTTACAGGCTCAGGCGTCGCTACAACTTATTGGCAGGGAGGAAAAGCAAAAACTAAAATTCCTCAACAATTTTAAACGAGTTTTCCCAGTTTGCAAGATGTCTGGGCAGTATTTTCTGGAATTAGCTCTATTACTTAACATATTTGGTAAAATTGCCGTACCTACAT
>NW_027110569.1:175840-188839 GCF_000696795.3 Halyomorpha halys
TGTGGGTCTTAATGATCAGTCAACACTATAACTTTATTTTGGCAACGTTTCACAACTTTATTGTTTGCGTAGTCATACCAATTGTCAATTTCATTGTAATCCAACTACTCCAGGTTTGTGCCAGAACTGTAGTAAAAGTACTGTTACTGGACCAACAGTTGTGCAAGGAGGTGATTTGGTCAGAGTCACTCTCGACTGCTAGATTTTTATTCAATTGTAGGTACCCTCTTTATGAGGCTGGGTGGACTCCGAAGTGCTGCTATTCGAACCCGGGTCCTTGGGCAGTGCCTTACTACTGACCCATCCCACTCCCCTAATTCGACATAACTACGTAAAAATTCGATAAGAAGGAAATTCAATGTGCAAAGTTATGGTAATTTACGCACAATTAATAAATCTATTTTGGATTCTGCTAAGACATAAAGTCGATTTCACAAAATCTTATAATTGCCATTATTTTTCCGGACTAGCGATATGATTATTTTTTTTTTTTTTTTCAGATTTTATTTTTAAGTGATTAGATTTTTTTTGTTTGGGAAAATTTTACTTCTGACACATTCTTGACTGAAGTGTGTTAAATAAAGTATACATTCTAGTCATTTTAAAATAAAGGAGTTATTAAGCTACAGTCCAGTTATTTGTGCGACTAAATTATTAAATAAAAAAATACATTTGCAAATAAAAGGTGATGGGAAAAGAAAGCCATTTCCAAAGCCAAGGGAAAAAAAACAAAAAAAAAAACTGATTCTCGAAAAACTTGAAAATCGACATTGAAAAAAAAAAACATTTTATGTTCGGAATTCGGATACGTTGTTATATGAGTATATAATATGATATGGCTCGACAGAATAGACTAGCTGGATCGAACTGGACTGGCTGGCAGCTTGGGTGTGACATCACTCTTTGTCGTTTAGTGGAGAATTTTCGAAATGTGAGGAAATCCATAAAAATTTAATACATCCTTTTCTTAAAAGTACATTCTTTTTTTCTGGACTAATTACAATTCTACACCAAAAAAATATATAGCTTGTTTCAAAATAAAAAATTTTACCTCTTGAATAGGTTGATATAAATCAGCAAATTCAATGAAAAATTTTATTTTTATTAAATTTTTATTTTATTAAAATTGTAAATAGTAGAAGTGCGGTCATGAAGAAACGAAAAATAGTTATCTTGCCAAATAAATATTTGATTTTTTTGTTATGTATTCCGTTTGTTTTGTTTTTTTAATTAAAATAAAATTTTTTGTTTTAATTTTTGTTCCCTGACCGCATCCCGACCATATCCTTCACATGTAGTTAGGTCAATCATTTGTACAGTAGAGAAATACTTTATTTATCTATGCTGCCTAAATACATCAGGTTGCTATCTCACACAGCATACGTATCAATCAATAATAAGATATAATAAACAATTTTTTTTCCCCTACAGTTTCCTTTTACAATCAATTTCGGTCTGTACAACAAGTACAAATGTTTTAATTCATTCCTATCTTTCTTTCTCATTTCTGCTCCTCCAATTTCACCATTTCACAATTTTTTAATTCACCCGATCAATAAATTCGCTCTCCGGAATTCACCCTCCTAGATCCTCTTCAGTGACCCACTAAACAAATTCAATATTAGACGGCAATGTGAGATCAGACCATCATTCATAGTCACAAGAGTAGGTTTGTTTACCAAAAACAGATAGATACATTTTACGAGAATAAGACTAACACATAGATTAAAAGGAACATATAATAAAAAACCGGTTTTACTTATCTATACAAAATTTACTTATCTACATTAGATGCTTTTCATGATAAGTTTCAATTACTACTTTTTGTAAGTGGGTGTATTGACTTTCTATTTAAAGCTCCTCAAATAGACAAGTTTTATATGTGTATACAGTTTCTACGTCATCTTTTGAGTTGTATGGTACAAATGCCATGCATCTCTCTATTGTATCATGTAATTATGGGTGGTCTATTTTTTTTCCGTAAGCCATCTTGAGTCAGAAAGAAGTCGGAACTAGAAACTATTGCTACTATTCCTCAATATATTCTTAATATTAAATCTCAAAAAAAACGTTGGTAAAATATTATCTATAATTAAAACTTGAAACTAAATCTTTTAAATAAACACGGATGCAATGTTTATATATTAATGAACCATAACTAACTAAAAATTATGTTTATAACAATTTTGTCTTAGTTTTATATATTACATTTTTCCCCCTTAAAAATATAATATAATTGCATAAAATATATTAAAAAGTCTTTAACTTTATTTTGAAGGAAAATCAATTGACATACCGTTAATTTTTAGCTTATTAACTATTCAACGGTAGTTGTGATAAACGGTTTTAAATAGTTTTCAAACTGTATTCAATGGGTTCATGATTATATGCTGCTAAATTAAACTCGGTCATGAAAGTTGGTGATTGAAATATCGACTTGACTATTTCACTCTTTAAAAAAAAACTTAGTTCCATGTTGACGAGTCGTTCACTACTATTTTTAGTGTCCTAAATTACTCTTTAACTTCACTGAGTATTATTTTCAGTTTAATGTTTTACTTATATTATAGGTAATTTAAAATTATAGTCACTTAACTGTTAAGTAGTTTGAGAGCAAGTTTAGGAACAATTTTCTAACTTTTTTGACGATTTAAATTTTTATTTTCTTCTTGAAGTAAAATGGGATTCCTTTTAGTTTTAATCTGTTATTGATTTTATTGGTTATTGTCTCTCCTTTATAGGGACTTCATGATTTATTTCTAAGGACTTTTTATCTCGTTAGTCGTTCCTTTCATCGACTTCTCCCTTTTTTTTCCACTTAAATAAAAGGTCGTATCTTTTGTTGCTGAATAAGAAATAAGTGTTGTGACTTATCTTGGGAGTATTAAAGTAGAAGCAATAAGAAAGTGACCCAACGCCCCTAGAAGATGGATTGAGTTCTAGAAGAGACTGTATCGTCCCAGTAAAGAGTGATAAAATAAGATTAATTCCTTTAAGTTCCTATTTTCAATTTTATTTTTTTAGTGCATTGCAAACTGCTGTTAAGGAAATTGCAATTTTTAAGTACGTTTTCGTTTATTAAAAAAGAACAAAACAAATACTATTAAGGATCAGCTTATTTTTTCTTTTTAATCCTTTTGCTGCCTAATGGATGATTGTAGTTTAAACGTTTTGAAATTACATTCTGTGAAGATGTTTTCCATACCGATTGAGTACATTTTGTTTTTATTACACTTTATTGTAATAAATAATAATTTTAATTATATAGTTTATACCATTGTAGGGAAAAAGATATCTTTTTTGGGCCATACGATATCCCGACATGGCGTCATGCCTGATCCGCAGAAGGTCGACGCAATCCGGAGAATGGAAATACCCAGGGATGTTCGGGGGATCCGACGGCTGTTGGGAACGCTGAACTACTATAGGAGGTTTGTGCCGGAAATGGCGGAGTATCTAGTTCCTATCAATCACCTACTGAAGAAAGGGAATCGCGTAGTAGTAACACCCGGCATGGAAGGCAATATACGGAAATGTATGGAAAAATTGCAAGAAGAACCTGTGTGTTAGCATTTCCAGATTTCAATCGGCAGTTCACAATCACTACTGATGCCAGCGAATACGCCTTGGGAGCAGTACTCTCTCAGGAAGGAAACGGAGCGGAGAAACCGATAGCTTACGCTAGTCGGCGACTTACGGACGCAGAGACAAGGTGCAGCGCATTGGAGAGGGAGTTACTGGGCATAGTGTGGGCCGTAGACCATTTTCGTCCCTACGTATTTGGAAGAAAATTTAAGATTCAGACAGATCATCGCCCCCTCCAATGGGTGGGAAAATTGAAAGAATCCTCAGCCAGGGTTACCCGATGGAAGGAGCTCCTTTCCCAATATAATTTCGAAATAGCCTACAAACCGGGTAAAGAGAACGTGGTGGCAGATTGGCTATCGCGCGCAATAACCGTGAACGCGATAGAGGATGAACAAGGGGGACCGTCCGGAGATCTGCGTCAATTTTTGCGCGAGTGGACGCCTGGGGAAGACGATAGCCAAAACGCGAGAGAGCGGAGAGACGCGGATGAGGGCCATAGCACGCGCGAAGTGAGCGACCCGGGGGCAGCATCAGGAACTGATAGCTCGAGTGGCGATCGACCAGTGGAGATGGAGGAAATAGAAGAAATCATAAATGATAAGCCCAAACAAATCATTTGGAAGACAAGGACAACAGGTATGATGAAAATAGAATACAGTAAATACGGGAGAAGCTCTATAACGACTATCTGGTCAACGCCAGGAGTGGGAGAAGAGCAGATATGTAGAGCACTGAAGGATGCGTCGAAGGCGGGAAGGAAGTATTACCTGTTTGTAGGAAACGCCGTAATTTGGGAAAAAATTAAGCGCCTGTGGCGGACGGAACAATTGGGGGTAGACAGGACCTTCATTCGTTGTACGCTACAAGTCGACACACTACGGGACGTAGAACAACAAAAAGAAGTTACGCTTGCCTACCACCAGGGCAAGACAAACCACAGAGGGATAGCGGAAACGATACAGGCACTGCGGCGGAAATACTTCTGGTGGGGTATTAAACGAACGGTTCAGGAGGTCATAGGGAACTGTCAAGTGTGTCTGAGGGCTAAATATGATCTTCATCCCCCCAAAGCTATACAGGAAGAAACTCCAACCGCGGATATGCCGTTAGTCGATTTACAGGTCGACACTTTTACCTGGAGGGGATACAAATGGGTCACGGCCATTGATCTTTTTAGCAAGGTGGACCGGATCGCATCTCGTTGGACGGCGGTCGATAATGCGCCGATCCGGGACGAGATGAAGTCACTCGATGTGGTCTGGCACTTGAACACCCCGGGGCATCCGAAGAGTAGGGGAGGAATCGAACGTCTACACAACACTTTGAGTGACCACTTGCGGGTCTATCAGTTGGATAAGGGGCTAGAGCCGGACGACGCGATGAATAGGGCGATTGCAGCATACAATCACTCCATCCATAAAGTTACAGGGTTCTCGAGGTTTTATTTAGAATGCGCGGACGGAGGCGGGATTACAGAGGTACTGTGGGTGAGGGTGAAACGATCCATAACGGAGCATCTCTACGTAAAGTATGGGATAGGGTTAAAAGTAAGCTCGAGGGCGAAAAGACTAAACGTGTCGCGCGTCAAAACACTGATGTCAGAGACGTTGCGGGTAAAATCGGGATTGGGTAAAATTGGGTATTGTCTATTGCGGGTAAAATTGGGATTGTCTATCGCCGTGTGGGTTCTATAGGGGCAAAGAGGTCCAACGTTACGAGGGGCCATTCAGGGTGATTGTGATTAGGGAGCACAATGTGTTTACCATTGGAAGTGTTAATGAAGTGTTAATGGAAGTGTTAATGGATCCAAGAAGCGAAGAACTGTACATATCGAAAAGTTAAAGCTTCCTATGAGGGGAACCCGATAATGCGTTGAAGTTTTAAGCAGTAAGAGTTTTTCAAGAAGTTGTTTTGTGTTTTTTTTTTCCTATCTTATTTTACAGCAAATTATTAAAGAACGGAAATGCGAGTTCGTGCCTAATTTTATTTTGGTTCTTTTGAGGTTTTGTTGGTATTGCGTTATATTGATTTCCGAAGAAATTGTGTAAAAGGTTTTCTTTTCTAATGTAATAGTAGCGTTTAGAGATAATATTTTTTAGGAATTAGGAATGTTAAATTTCATTTCCCGAACCACCCACAACTTTCTGAATCAAGTGCACTCTCGTGCCCTCAAATCAGTTATCAGGTCCTCTTTCTTAATAAGTATTTAAAAATTACAATAAAATCCTGATAGATAAAAATATTGTTAGGCCCCAGCTACACGATTCTATAAAAGTTTGCTTCATCGTCGGATCGAATGTTCGGAAAGACAAAGTATATTTTATCTATTTATTGGATGAACTTTAGTAAATGCGATCTGACCAAATGACAAGATAACATGTTAAAAAAAAAAATGAAATATTTATTTTAAATATTGAGCATATGTGCTAAAACTATATAGTTTTGAAATTATTTCCAGAGATAAAACTAATGATTTTATTTGTATAATGGAAGTAAAAACATAAAAACTTTGATTATATTTAATTAATTAATCCAAATTTTGATGGAACAAATATGGTGTGTGCCTGTGTATTATATGTTATTACTATAATATTTATGATGATGTGTTAATAGTTGACCATAGATTAATATAAGAAGATGGTTGGGGGTGCAGCCTGCAAGTGCACAAACATTTATTTATCTCTACCTGAAATTTAGGTCGAAACGTCGGCACAAATAAATAATTTTTTGTTTATTTTCTGACCGCACCTCTAATTATCTTCTCCTCAGATAATATTTATGGAGTTTGTATTTATATTCTCTATTTGGATGTTTGTTGACAAAAAAAAAGATTTGTTTTTCAAGTGCCTCGAGGATACTTCCGATTGCTAATGCGAAAAGAGGAATTTTTCAATCAATTTCCTAAATATTTTTCTAAAATTGAACTTTACTGTTTATTTCAGAAATTGTTATTTAATACCTTTGAACAACCCGATCGAAATGAAACAGAAACTCTAAAATTGACATTTTAATTTTTAAAGATAAAATTGTAAATGTTTTCAACTGTGCAAATGCTTGGGGTTTGCAGTACTTACATTAGTACTAGGAGAAAATTCAAGCAACATAGTAATATTCTTCAGATGTCCGTATGCTACTTCCATGTTGAGTACTGAATTATTGTTTAAGATAACTTGTTTTTAGGAAAGTATTTTATACTCAGAACAGATGCCAAACAACCCTTAGTACTTCAAAATAAACTTACTAAGAGAGGTAAACTATTTTATTGTTGCGCCAGTTTATGAATGGTATTATTATTTTTACTCTTTTATCTCATTATATTATTTTTACAAAGCAGTAATATCATGGTATTTTGGTTAGCTGCATACTATAACACACGAATTTATTCCTGATTCCTGAAATCACAGTTATGATCCGAGTATGGTTTAAATTTTAAGCTAATTTTCCTTTCTATCCCATTTCAGTATTCCTTCGTTGGTTAATTGTTGAAGTAAGTTGTTATTCATTATTCATTGATTGCGTCATGTCGCAAGCCCTTGCACGTTACATCAATTGTATTCGTTCATATTTGTTTATTCCTGTTGGTGTAGCAATTTTCTAGGTAATGAAAGTTGGAGGGAGGGTGTAAACCTCGGCTAATGCAAAGGTATTTTTATTGCCGATTCGGTTAATGGCTCGTTTTTGGCGGGAGTAGCAGTCCCATTTTTGGCGGTATTATAATTGATGCCAGTATTAGCCGGCCGGCCGAGAACGGGCCATTTTATTTCCCGGTCCACCGCTGACTGCCACCGGTAATTGCCAAGTCTGTTCCCCTCCCCTACACCGTCCTTTTCCATCCTTCTCGTTTTTTTTTTCTCATCTTCCATTAACTGAAGAAACCATTAGAACGGACTCCTATGATTACGGGAAAAATTTTTTATTGAGATTACTTTTTTGAGTTTCATTTTATACATTTTCAGGAGATAAAGAGATAGATCTTTGTATTTGAATGACTAATTAGGATTTGGTTTAGTTACCTATGACACTGGAAGCATGAAACAAAAAAACTTGGCCTGCTTTATGAAATTAAATCAATTCTGTAGGATGCACTATACTTTGGGTTTGTTGGATAGATAATACTCCACTTTTCAAGCTGTCGACAGAACTTTTAGGCAACAGAAAGTACAGGCTTGGCATTGATTTAGTATACTTATCCACTTTATACCCCTTCCCCACCTAACCTGGCTTCGAGAACTCTAAAAAATTTCGATTATCTATGACCCTCTAAGCATAGATCGGAAGATGATTAAAACTTGCATACTCTAGTCTTCTGTATACTAAAACACATTCCTGGCACCTAGCTCAGTTGGAAAACTATTTGTGTTAGTACCTGGGCCTAAAACTTTATTTCTGGTGATTATTACTGCAGTCTACCTACCTGTTGTGACTTAAAAGTGATTGTAATTGTAAGTAAACACTAGGTTGATTAAGAAGACCTTTTATTATATATTGAAAAAACAAACTAATAGATATAACTTGAACACACACTGAATACATTGATGCACGCAATTGAGGCTAGATAAAAACAACTGAGTAAAGGTAGAGCACTGTTATAATCACTAAAGGGTAACCTATTTACATACATTACACTACCATAAATAAACTATTGCGGGATTTGCCTATTCATACCTTGCAATTACTGGCGCAGGTTCAAAACTAGTATGCTACCTAAGACTAGTAGTTTAGTTCAGGTGATTATTACCACAATCTACCTACCATAAGCTTAAGCTACTGAAGGGTTTGCTCATTCATACCAGACATATAGGTGCAAAAACTATTATGCTTAGTACCTGAACCCAGTAGTTCAGCCCAAGTGTTTGTTACTGGAATGTGCCCGCCACTAAAATGAGCTACTGTGGTTTTCGCCCACTCATACCTGGCTTCTACCGGCGCAGGTGTAAAACTATTTATGTGCTTCGTTGTTTAATCCAGGGACATATTACTGCAATCTACCTACAACAAGTATAAGTTGTTATGGGATTTACCTGCGTTATTAGTCTTAATACCTGGTTTAGTACTTCAGTGATTATTACTGCAGTCTACTTACATTGCCGACGCAGGTACAAAACTATTGGGCTTAGTACCTGGGCTGGGCCCTGGTCATTATTACTACAATAGTATTCATGATGTGTTGAATGCAAAATATGTTACTATGCTAAATGTTATATGAGGATTGTTAGGATTCCTATTTAAACTTATGTTAAATATCCTAGCAGATTTTCCGAGCAATATGTTTTATAACCTTTTCTCCCACAACTCCATGTTATTGTTTATTTTTAAGTTTTGATTAAAATAATTTATTACAACATGCGTAAAGTGGAAGTTGTGGAAAAAATATGGCCCCTCAGTACCTTGTTGATCTTCTAAATCGTGAGGAAGAGAATCAAGATGAGGTAAATGACAACTGTCATTACATTATAATTATTGTCATCCATTGCTTTATTAGTTATAAAAACATCCAAACAATAGTAACACAATCAAAGCACAAACTATGTTGCGGCCAACATATGATCGGTAATCGACTATGTGACATACGATATAAAAAACAAAACAAATCCGCTCTCTGTTGTTTTTTATACTGCAAACACACAGACTACTTCTTAACGTCTCACCGCACACACGTATCGTCTCTTTCATCTTCGACAGCTGAATCATCTTAGCCACGGCGGGCGGACTTCAACTCATCCTCCAAGAGGACAAGGCGGGCGGACGTACGTCCCTTACGTCCCTACTTCCGCGAGAACATCCTCTCAGAAAAACCTCAACAGGGGCCCCACCAACCACCGGTGAAATAAGACTTTTTTTTCTCTCTTTTTGTCTAATTAATTTAATGTTGTAATAGTTCTAAGATTTTTTTTTCTTCTAGTTTATATATTTTTTGGTTTCTTTAATTATGTTTACTTGTTTAAAAATAAAAAATAACAAAATTCGACCACTTCTTTCCTTTTCACGGTTGGGCTAGTAAAGGTTCCTTTCGAACCCCTACCCGCCGTAACAAACTACGAGGAAGTAATATGTATGTATAATACTACATTGCTTGTTACTACGGCAACAAATAAAATGGTGATCTCAGCTGGTCTGTTGCGGGTCGCCATTCTCCATTTAGCAGACCTAGTAACAGACTCTCAACCATGTTAACTGTTATATCGTTTTAACATGGTAAAAGAAGGAAATATTTCACTATTTAACATGAGTTTTTTCATTTTAACACGCTTTAACAGGTTAAACTAAAACCATGGTCAACATCCTACCGCAACAGCCGCAGGGAGGAAGTTGCTCTAACCCGCTTGAGAATAGGTCATACTCTTCTCACGCACTTTCACCTTATCAGAAAACTGCCACCTCTAACGTGCAAATATTGTCAGTCCATTCTCACGATTAAACATATTTTTGAAGAATGTGCTCACTATTTGCCAATAATAAACAGGATAGGACTGACCCCAAATTTATCAGAAGCTCCCACAGATGAGGAAGCTAAAATTACATTAGTATTTGAATTTTTAAATGCACATCGCCTTTTTTATAAATTATAACTCCTCTTTGATTTTTATTTTATTTTTGTTTTTTATTCTTTTATTCTTATTTTTTTATTTATTTATTATTTTTTTTTATTTTTTTAAAAATTTTTTATTTACTTTTATCATGCCATAGGCGTTGGTGACCAGAGAGTTTTACGCCTTTAAGCAACAATCAACAACAACAACAACTAAAGATCTTGAATACCCTTAATATACCTACCACAAACATAAGGTACTGTGGGCTCCGTCAACTCATACCTGGCATCTACCGGCGCAGTTCTAATTACAGATTTGATGTCATAGATATGTTTTAGACTTTATTTTCGGAAAGCACTTATCCAAACTGAACGTGTTGTCAAAATGTTCACGGTCACCGAGTCTGTCGTCGAAAGGGAGGTTGGTTCGCTATCGGTCCTCTGTGGTGAATCACCTTTTGGACTTCAAGAACTGTGGTTGAAACCCTGGTACTTCTTCCGACCGTTCCGCTTCAACAAAGATCATCGACTCATCTTGTCTCCAGTTTTAGCTTGTTTGTCTCTCAATTAAACAAAGCCTGAAACCAAAATTCAGAACATTTATCTCAGATTCTTTTTCTGAACTAAAACAAATGTCATGCATAAAATGTGATATTCAATCTTCATTGATGGACACATCAGTGATAATTTCTATTCAAAACCTATTTGAATAGAAATTATTACTGATGTAGGTACCTACATCCTATAGACCTACCTACCTGCTGATATTGTAATTTACTACCTAGGCGTTCTTTGGTATTTAATGCACAGGAGGTTGTCGAATTTAGTACGAGAAATGTTCTGTTGACAAATCGGAATTAGCAATATTGAGAATATAACCGTTAATCTAGAATAAAATAATACCAGAATTACAGATTTACGTAATTAATTTGTAAGACCATCTTTAGATCTTCCTGGACCTACGGACTTTTTTTAGCACCCACATAAGGGATTATCCGATACGTTACCACTCTATTCTAGCGGTGGGGGAGGGTCATGTTTTCATTAAGTGGGACCGCCACATAATAAAAGTCGACTCTCTAGGTCGGATTTGAACCAGCGCTACTGCAGTTATAGGCAACGCTTCAACTCCCTCGGCTACAGACAGTACAGGACTTACGGACTTGGACCATGGAAAACAGAAAAACCTTCCAACATCATACGTTTCCAATCCTCTCAATCTAAAATTCGATGAACCATATCAACGTATCTAATTACGTTTCTCCGTAATTAGTATCCCTTACATCCTTAATCTTACCTAGACCGAAATTTCTTCTGAATATTCAACCTTTCAAATGTTCTGTTTCATTATCCACTCGTACTCATCCTCACCTCGAACTAACTGCGAGATCTGCTGTAAAATAATGTTTCTATTTTGTTATTACAGTTATTATTTCATTCTTCCTACCAAATTCACCGTGATAACTATATACCTGACAACTCATGTGACTATATCCGCAGTACAGTGTTCTGTTGTTAAAAGAAGAAAAAAAAATTGAAATGAAGTTATGTAAATTTCATATTTTTTTAAATCCTAATCATTATCATTTAATATCACTTCTGAAATCTAGACACAAAATTCTCTTCTAAAAAAAAAATACCAAGAAAATGCTATTGAAATAAGAAATTTCCATCGCCAGATATAAGAGAATATTATGAATGAGCTCTACGTACATTCCTATTACCAGTTTTCTTTTCCTTCCGTAGCAAATTGCTTTCCGTGCAGTATAACTACTCCATTGCAATATCTGTTTTGTACCTCTTTTCTTGCCAACTGGATAGCTTCTATTTTCTGGGATTTTATTCATCTTTTTTTTTATTTCCTTCGTAATAAGAGTCTTCCAATTTATTTTTATTGTGCGTCTATTTTTTTTATGGTTAATTGATGTTTTACCCTAGATACAGATAAGATAGATTTATGATTGCAATATAACTACTCCACTCACTATGTATTTATCTAATTATATTTTATTAATAATTTTCTTGGTTTTATTATTATTTTTTAACTATAGATCAATTATTATTTTATTAATTATATCAACATAATTTGTTTTTTAACGTTATTTTCTCTTCCATTCTTAATTATTTAACTATTATTATTTTAATTTTCGAATATCATTCTCTATTTTTTGGGGTGGATTTATAACTGTGACGAATCTATTTATTAAAAATTAAATAAAATATCAATGATCAAGACTACAATTTTTTACCTTCCATGTCCGTTATTAATTTTTATATCAATCATTACTAAAAGTTTAGGTTTTTTTTTTTTTTTTATTTCGAAGAAATACTTCAGAATATTAATTTTTTTAAATTTTATAATAGCAAGGAAATAACAGAACTTAAGAAAATAGCCCTGTTTTTTAAATGCTGCTTTCTAAACATGTTTGCTGTTAATTAGCGTAAATTCATATTCTACTTTAATCAGTTAAATTTTGCTTATACTCTGTTGTATATAATTTAACATTTTATCTCATTTAGTGAGGGCGCGGTACTATATCTCCTGTATAATCCATTATGAATATTGGATTCCGTTAAGCGACTGTTGAAATATGTTTATATATTAATTAGTAGTGACGCGTTATTACATCATATTGGGTTTTGTTTGTGTATTATTTATTTTTAGCCTTTTCAATCGCAATCGACGTACATGTGTATACAATGTACATTTATATATCATTTTTCTTCAATTAAAGTCGGGGAAATTCGGTTTATTCGATATAATCGTGGAAGGATGTCCCTTAGTCAGCCTATATTCAAGTGTCGAATACATCGAAAATTTTTTTTTTAATTTATGTGTTTTAGTATATAGTATATACATACTATATCTATAGATGTGTATA
>NW_027110569.1:188929-211031 GCF_000696795.3 Halyomorpha halys
TTATATTATATGTTATATATTCTTTGTTGTTTGACATATTTTCGGCAGTAAATCAACCAAATAGAACCATGGATAAATTAATTGTTGGAAGTTATATCGGGATTTTTAAAAGGTATGAATTTCCTTGTGGAATCTTATTACCTAATTTAAGGCAAATTTACATTGCAAATATTAGCAAAAGTAAGACAAAGATCTGGTTATTTAATAATTTTGGTGGAGTAGAAGATCCGGTATCCAGTAGCCTCCCTTCAGCTCAGTTTTTCATTATTCATGGGCTAAAGTACACGATCTCCGCTCTGCCCTTTGAGGTAGAACTCGATACTACTTTTCCTTCACTTCCCCACTTACCGTCTACCTTCAGGAAGCTCTTACCTCAATAGTTTTTAAATTAAATAAAGCATACTAAATCTTTGCATCTCTATCTAGATTTATTTCTTCATAAATTTAGATATATCACTACTACAGAAAGTTATAAAATTTATTTATTCATTTATAAATATGTACGCGATTAATCCTAAAAATAAGGTTCTCTATTTATTTATTTTTTTTACTGAATATGTTACATTTTTTGTATTAGAGTATTACAAATTCTAATACAAAAATATAGTTTATTTTTGTTGTATATTTAATTAATTTTGAAGTATGAGCATTTATTCTCCTATATAAACACCATTTTCATATATGGATTTTTGAAGACACTGTAATGGCTTTTGTATGTATATGTCCTAGTAATCAATAAATGTATTGACTGTGAAAAATATCAATAAAAAAAATAAATAAAAACTCCAACTTATGGAATTGATAAGATTCCAAATTAATTAATAAATTTCTCAAAAAAAACCTAATGAAAAACCTTATTCTGTTTATCATTACTATTTTAGTTAAGCAGCAGCAAAGCTAAACACTTTAGCTAAAAAGAACTTTTATTTTTACCATTAACAGATAACTGTTATGAAAAAATTTGTATTTCTAAAGATAACTCGATTAAAACTATTCAGTAACTCTAATGATTTAAAAAAAATGGTTTTCATAAATTTAACTGAGATATATATTTGGAAAGGAATAAAAATGTTATATGATTATTTTGCACCATGTACCATGACCACTACTATGATGTAAACGTAAACTATATGATTGTCGCCGGTTTGCTAGAAGGTCACCATTTTCATTTATTTGTTGATAGTAAACGTAGCAGTAGTTGAGTTACTGTCACATGGCAGGCAGTATACATATCCACGGTAGAAACGATATCTGCCATTTTGATAATAATTGAACTGTATAACAGTTGGAGTTATGATATTTACTATTGTGACAGTACTGTCGCATTTGATGTAATCTGACAGATGGCCCTATATATTATGATAGTGAAGCTGCTGTCTCAAGGCTTGCTTGTAAGTGATTAAATATAACATTGAGACTTATTTAATCAATAAAAAAATTATTTTTTTGCCCGCCACCATGCAGGTAATGTAGGTAATTATAGTACCATCAGGTACAAAAAGGGTGAAGGTTCCTGGTTTAAGAATTTAGTTTTATCTTTCTAATTCGCTAAATTGAAACGAAATTTAAAAAAATATAAATTTACCTCAAAATTTAGCAATTACAGGCCCGTCACTTCCTCCCTCTCTTTCTCTCTCTCTGTCAGGCCACAATCATTGGCGCAATGACTACGTCTCTCCTCTAAATCCGTTTCATTATGGAGTTTGAAAGTCACTCTGAAAATTGCAGATACGGACGAGGAAGAAATTTGAGGCAACAAAAGGGCCAAGAATTATTTAGAAAGTTCTCCGGAACCATTAGAGAACAATAAGGTACACAGAAAAGCACTATGGATTCCACCAACTCAGAGGAGCAAATTAGAAGCTCTAAAAAACTTTGAGTATTTTCATTTGGAGTTCGAAAAGTCCTAATGCAAGCTTTATTTTCTTAATATATTTTTCTTTACTACTCGACTATTTAGTTTCGTATGGATGTTTCTACTATTAAGACAAGAAAAAAAATCAAGAAAACGTTAGTAGTTTTTTAAACATTTTTTTTTTTCCCTCACCCTCTACATTTTATTAACAAACTATTCAGTACTATACATATACCCATGCCATTCGTACAGATGATTTTGTCCTTTGATTGCGAGAAGGGCATTTAAGGCAGTTAGTTTAGTCTCAATTAATTAACTATCTTTATTTATCCATTATGCTCATTTTTATGAAACTGATTTATTGTCCCCACTCATGTCGAGCTTCCCGAAACCGATTGACCAAAATTTGAATTAAAAAAATATTTACCTTAATTATATAATAAAAAATAAATAAATAAATAAAATAGATATTTTATTGCCACTAGTGCCGCGTTTAGTGATAAAATTTGGTTAATTCTGCTCAACACTTCTCGTGGAGATATTCAAAGAATTAATGTGAATGTTGTTTCTGGTATGAGTGTTGTGGACTGTGTGTTTAAGGGGATACAATAAATTAAGCGTTTTTATCAAGCACTTTATTCTTTATAATGTAGTAAAAATTAAAGGACAAACTGATTACAGTCATGCTTAATAGTGGTTTAAAAAACATTGTTTATGTTGATGAAGAGTATAATTTTGATTTTTAAAATGAACTGCTGTGTATAGCGAATATATGTGACTATTGAAATGTGTATTGGAATCTTACTTGGTTCCTTCCTTGTTCATGATCCTCTTCTTACTCCCTCTGCTTGGTACTTGTGCGAATTTTCTCATTCACGATTATATTCTTCTTAATATAAATAAAATTGTCTACTCCTGAGCTCAACTCATCTTTATGTCTCACTTTTCGACTTAATTCTGTTGGATTCTAGGTTAACTGGTTTCTGGTTTGTGGACTTACCTATAGATGGCGGCAGCTTTTTGTTCTTGATGTAACGATTAACAAATAATTTTTTTTTTAATATTTATTTATTGCTATTTACAACTGTACATTATAATACATTTAGTAAATCTGATCTAAATTAAATTGGAGTGTTACAGGCGTGTAGAGAAACTACCCATTGGTAGCACTCTAATGGCATTTTACATAAGCTGGTCTCGTGGCCATCTTCTTTTCAGGCGCCTCGGAGGATTGTCAGGAATGGAAGAGGATGCAAGGTTAGATACTAGGGGGTTTGAGTGGTTAGAGAGTTTATAATGGAAGGAGTGATATCTGGTTCGGGCTAGATCGGTTACATAGGGAACATTAAGGTCTTTATCTATGATTTTATTTGTGACAAAGTAAGGAGCATTGAGGATTTTAGGAAGGATTTTGGATTGTAAGGATTGAATACGAGAGGAATTCGAAGGTTTAGTGGAGCCCCAAATCTCAAATCCATATGTCCAGATTGGCCTTATGACAGTCATGTAGATCAGTCTTTTGTAATGTGTTGGAAGTTTAGACCGTTTGTCTAGTAAGTGCTGCAATAGTCGAAATCGACGTGCAGTTTCCTGTCTTTTCAGTCTGGTTTGAGGATTCCATCGCTTGTCCAAATGTAGTCCAAGGTAGCGGATCTGTTCGACAGAGGTAAGAGTAACATCATTAAATGAAACTGTAGGGCAGTCAGTAGGTTTACGACGAAGCTGATTTGATGGGATTTGTTGGAATTTATCTTAATCCTCCAATTACGACACCAATCTTCGAGGGCTGTGATATGGGATTGGAGATTTTGGGATACAATTAAAGGGTTATTATTAACAGCGAGCACACATGTGTCATCGGCATACGTGGTGAGGATAGTGTTAGGATTGGTTGGAATGTCGGCTGTATAGAGGGTGTAGAGGATGGGACCAAGGATACTATCTTGAGGAACACCAGCGGACTGAGAATAGAGGGATGAATAGAAACCATTGTGGTTTACTTGGAAAGATCTATCAATGAGAAAGGAACGAATAAAATAAAATAATAATTTTGAATTTTGTTTCTGCTCTAAACATCAGTTATGTCTCACGCTGTCTAAATTTATGTTGAATAGTTGGTATGTATATTGCCTTAATTACAACTAATTTATGATTAAAAAAATAAACATTTGTAATCAAGAGTAGAGAGTAATTCACACTCACTAAAAAAGAAAAAAATAGTAAATTCTTGAGGATTTTATTTCATTAGGTTTAATTCACAATTTTTGTTATCAGCTTGAAGTGAAGTGTTTTGATACATATATCATAACACAGGAGTGAGTGCCGTTTATAAAATGTGCCTACAAAAGATTTTATGTTAGTAGACTGTTTTAATTTTTAACATTAATTAATGTTAAACAATAACATTATTATAGAAATAAATCGAGATGATTAGATTTTTTTAGTTTTGTTGTCGTCAAATATGGAGAACTTAATTAAAGGTATGTTTGCTAATGGATAATTTGCCTGGCAATAATGTAAATTACATAAAAAATATATAATATTGTTGTTTAATTTTGTGGCAGTACACAATAGTATTTTTTTAAATTATTAAATATAGATGAATTTGACATCGGAAGCCAAAAGCTCCGAAAGGCTGCATAGATAATAAAAAGCAAGAAATAAAACTGCCTTGAGTAAAAAAAAACAAAAATCTAATTAACTATTAATTAAGTAATAAAGGTCATGTTTTAAAAAGATATTTTGTCTCTATGCTCAGCATTTGTGTTGTGAATAAATCGATTTGTAAGTTCGATTTATTGAATAATAAAATTCACTGTTGCTTTTATGAAAACAAATATAATCCTTATAAATTTGAAGAAAAAAGCCACTAAATGTACATTAAGTGTTTGTTTTTTTTACATCGTCAACAATAAAAACAAAAACTTAAAAATCATATGCGCATATACAGGCTGAAAAGCCTATCTGAAATATGTCTTGACAATTTTTAGAAATTATTGTACATAAAATGTGATATTAAATGTTTTTCAATATTAATACCCTTTTACATACTTATCAAAAGAATGGTATTATTATTGTGAATTAGTAATTAAATTGTATACGTTTAATGTCTTTTTGAACAGTACTAGTAATTGTTATTGAATAATTTTTATAAATATTATTTGTTGAAGGGCTCCGGTAAACTGTCACTTTATGACCGTTATAAATATTTTATGTACTTTCTTAGGACTGAATGTTAAATATTTTACTATTTGCCAAACTTAAGTTTATTCAAATAAAAAGTTATTTCGTTAGATGTATTCAAACATCTCTAGTTAATGTGAATGTACCGTATGCGTTACAAGCTAAAAGCTTCTCTTTAATACTAAGCCGTTCTGATAGGTTTGTTAGCGTAGTCAAAAGTAAAAGGAATACCTCAGGGATACAGCATAACCTTTCATTATTTAGTCTCTCTGTTCTTATTGGCCGTCTTTCATAAATGATTCCTTTTATATAGTCTTCTTCTTCTATAGAAGAACTTAACTTAATAGTCTTTAATAATAAATATATTTGTTGATAATTTAAGTACATACTTACCATTGCCAGAAATATAAAATTGTATTCACTTAAGTATTTGAAAAGAATCTTTCATTAATATTAAAACATTCTCTACCAAAAAAAGTATCGCCTATGATGGTCAAGTGTATTTTTTGCGCTTAATGATTTTATTTTTTTATATTCATCTCTAATGCATCAATCAATTTCAAGTGGTCCAGCAGCAGTTGCTTGATCACTTTAGAATAGATTCATCTTCTTTAGTTCCGTTCTTTGAAGAATTTTGGTGCTAATAATGAGATAATATATTTTTTTATTAATTTTACCGCGGCTTGAAAATGACGCCCATTTTTAGAGTTCGCACTTTACTCAATTTATAAATTAATGAACATTGAATTGTTAAAGGTGTCAATGATCGAGCAAGATTTAGAGCCAATTTCACCTATAAAGACTTAAGAAAAATAAAATAAAAACAAATTAATTTTTATAAGCCGGCGGAAATTAAAGTGACAACTATTTTAATTCCTTATTTCAATCCTGCTGGGCCTTAAATGGTTTATGTAAGAGGTACATTTTTTTTTTCAACAATTGATTATGGGGGAGGGTATAGTCTTATACAAAAGACTCTCCTAACCATATACAAAGTTATAAATAAAAAAAAAATTAAGATAAAATAAATAGAAAAAAATAATTATTCTTAATAAAAGACAAAAAAAAAAAGTTAAGTTAATAACAAAAACAATGACATTTGTGGATTTTAAAAAATAAATAATTGACTCCTAATGGAATAACAAGGGAAGTTAATTTAAAAAGAAGATGAGGATAAAAAAAAATTATAATTAAATTTTAGAATGACAATTTTAGAACTTATAAGACGGTGTCCTGCTTTAGTCTTCGGGTTGTGGTTGGATTTCCCAAGTTATGTGGAGTTGAACTTAATAGCCTTTTTTTCATGTAATCCTTTATTGTCTCTATTTGTAATTCTCGATGCAATTGCCTGTATATCTGATTACAGGAACATGATTGAGGGATCTGGTAACATAAGTAAATAAAACAAAATCATTAAAAGTTACCTCGATGCCCTCTTTTTTTTTCTTCTTATCTTTCGTGCTATTTGTAATGTTGAAGACTATATCCTAATTCTTAATATTTATTTTACAGGTATCGTGGTAACTTTGTGGGGTAGAAATTTGTAATTATATACCTAACGAAATAATTTTATGAACTCACTAATCATCCTCTTTTAGTCATGTCAGTTATGTTTATTTATGAATAATCCATTATGTTTTAATATTTTGTTTACAGAACATGCTTATAGCATGTATGAAAAGTCTGTAATTTTATAACATGTTTATTATTTTTATGTAAGAAAAATATATCATTGCTTGCTTATTTCATGTCTTACTGACATGAATTAAAAGCAGAGTCTCTTTTAAATTTGGAATTTCGCTTTACGCTTAAATTAATACAATAAAAAAAAAGTGATGTCAGTTATTTTGGCTTTTTATACAGAGGAACATCAGAGACTGATATCGCGGAGTACTGAGATGTGTTGGTTAATGTACACATTTTAATCTAGTTATGGGAATAGTCACAACCGGACTTAAGACCTTTAGATAACCGGTTCTATATCAAGTTTTACTTTCTCAACTAAACTGGCAGCGAATGATGTACGGGAAATAATGAATGGTGATTTCTTTAATTATTGAAAGTATGAAACTACTTAACAATTTTCGTAAACTCCTCATTCTCGAATTGACCGATATTTGAAAATTAAAAAGCAGAGGAAGGAAGCTTTGGACTATTTGAGTAAAGAGAGACTTGGTGGGGAATTGACTAACTACCTCAGGTTTACTCTCGTATCTCTCATTATCGGAGGAAATGTGTGTATATAATGGTTGACTTTTTGTAGCATAAATTAGCTTACCGGTGAGAATGAAATGTTAAAAACGTAAAATTTAATCCCCTAGAGAGAAAAGTTAGAATAACAGAAAAGTTGTACTTTATCGAGAATCCATAAAGTT
This sequence comes from Halyomorpha halys, assembly GCF_000696795.3. Taxonomy (NCBI): domain Eukaryota; kingdom Metazoa; phylum Arthropoda; class Insecta; order Hemiptera; family Pentatomidae; genus Halyomorpha; species Halyomorpha halys. The sequence goes on from NW_027110569.1 coordinate 196,343, forward strand.
TAATTAAATGAATTTTGCACTCCCATATTCTTCAACATATTTTGTTTCAATGACTTGAAACCTTCGATGACTTATTTTATATAAAATTCCAAATTTTCACCCAATATTTTAAAACTATTCTTTTCTTTTCATTTAAGAGATTTCATTTATCAAGATGATCCTACATATTAGGATTAACATAATTGTTTAAAATAAACACTTGTTAATTCTGAATGTTTTGTGGACTGGAAAATTCCCTCCGTTCTGTTCCTATAGCAGAGAATGATTTACCAAATTTGTAATTAACATTTGGCATTAATGCCTTTGTCTAACCCTTGCTCGTTTGCTACTCTTAGCTTGATTAAATCAACACCATTATTTGGCTTTAAAGACAGCGGACTTAATTTCTTGACAATCATGTTTCATATTGAAGAAATGTTATTTGGTCTTTAAGCTTATTGCTATTTGGGTCTCTCGGGCTCCTCTTTAATTTTATTTTACTATTTGATATTTTATAATGTTAAGGAAAAACCAACCGGATGTTTAGATTCACTTATCCGTCATTGAGACATAATATTACTAATCATTTTTACCGCCATGGTACAACCTACTTAAATATGCATCAATCATTTGCTGCACTAGTACAATGTTTTAACTATTCAAAGTTTTATTATAGTAGCAAGCTAATTCCCACGAGTTTACCGTTTGCTAAATTATATACCTAACGAATATTTGATTAATTGAAAACGCCATGAGAGGATAGTAAAATTAATGTTTGCTAAATAGTGTGTGTGGGTAGTAATTAGTAGCAAATAAGTTAAAATTGAGCGGAAAAAAATTTGGGAAGAGTTGTTAAAATTAAATTAAATTTATAAGTGGAGAAGATGGTTTTAGCCAGAATAATAATTAGTTTTAGAGTTTTAGCCGGTATCTCTACCGAAATCTCCCTGATGAGAAGACCTGAAACTCAGGTCGAAACGTCGGTATGAATAAATAATTTGATTTTTGTGAGTTTTTTTGCTGACAGCACCTCATAAGTTAATATATAGTTTTCTAAAATTTTAGAACGTCATTTTTCATATGGTACAGTACGGAGTTACACCATTATTCTGATCAGGAGTTATGAAAGGTTTACATGCCGTTCTTGTATTTTATGTCATATATGGCTTATTTAATAATAATAATATTCTTTATTTATCATGGGACTGATCCTTTTAGAATAATTTTACAGGTATCAGAACTAGGCTTTAGTGGCTTGGAGTAAAATTTTCAAAATAAGAATGAAATTATAAACCTTTAAGTATAATTATAATTATGAATTTGATAAGATAAAAAATAAATAATAATAATTAACATAATATATAAAAACAGAGAGAACAAATAATATAAAACTATATATAATATTATAAATCAATCATAAGGTGACTAACTTCTAACAAAAAATGAAAAAAAAATCAAATATAAGTAAACTAAAAATAATAAACAAAAGGTACAATTACTGTTAGTATACATATTTACAAGTTTAAAGAAAAATCAGAATTATCAAATACCGAAGATAAATAAATAAATAAACTAATATAAAATGTAATGAAATAATATAAATCCTCTAACAAATTATAAATATTAAGGATATAATTGTAGTAAAATGAAATAAATTATTATTTTTTTTTTTTTAATAATTTATTTATTGATATTTACAACTGTATACACATATATACAACAAGTAAATTGGCTTTAGGTGACATATTGACATGATAAAAACATGTGGAGAATATACCCACTGATAACTCCAATAACATTTCTAGAGGAGAAGATCTCGAGGCCATCTTCTTTTCAGACGCCTAGGAGGATTATTAGGTAATGAAGGAGAAGCCAGGTTAGAGCAAGTGGATTTGGGTGGTTGAGAAGTGTATTATGGAAGGAACGGTATCTGGTTCTGGCCAATAATGGAAATAAATTATAATATTAATATTCTTATGTAGCATAATAAATATTTTAAAAATTCCAATAACCTTTATGTTTATTATATAAAATATTATTTCTCTCTCCACCTGTTTACATCTTATTAGAAACTTTTAATTGTTTTCTTCCGGAATTGAGAGGACAGAAGGAGGTTAAAAACATGAGATTTGAAGATTGGAAGGGTATCAGAACAAGAAATAAAGGAGGGAATAGAACTCCATAGAGAAGAGGAACGGATGAGGAAAGATCTGCCAAAGACAGTGGTTCGATGGACAGCTACAGTCTGAAGGCCGTGAGGGAATGCACTGAGGATATAATGACACATATGTGATTATTGATAACTTCCGTTTGTGCTTGTTTCTGCCAATTAATCAGTTTTTTATTCCAGTTTTCGTCACAAATTTATCCCCAATTGTCCTCGGGTCCTTATTGCAGAAGATTAAAGAATTAAATGGAAAAAAAAATATATACCTCCTCTGAACCGAAACAGTATTTCCATGGTCATTAGTCAGATACTAATCTGAGAGGAGGCGGTATAAAGCCTTTCTAAAAGATTGTTTAAACTGGAAGGTGAGACAGATTTAGGGGTATTCATTAAATGTATTAGGGAACAGAGGGCCTGATGAAAGAATCATACCGTGAAGATTTCATTCGGATTCGGAAGTTTCTTTGCAAAGAAAACCCAAGCTAGCCCTTGTAATTAGGGAGAGCGGTACAACTTAATAACAGGGCGGGGGGGGGGGGGGGGGTAGGAGGAGCCGGGGCGAAGTTTGAAACGTTGGAAGAAGTTGGGTCCCCTGAGGCGGAACATAAATAATTCCGTAATAAAAACCCTTTTAAGAGATAAATTTATCTACCGTTTGCTACTGCTTTGCCCACGGCCTGGGGACATCCCCTTCTCTCTACTCTCTTCTCATTCTAACTTATTCCACTTTGTATCTTCTCCCATTTATTGTCCCCCTCCTCCTCTCTCTGTTGGTTAAGCTTCAGAAATCGAACAGAAATATCGTCAAGTTTCCAGCGATATCAAAATAACAAAAACTAGATCGACTATACTACTCAGAGGGTTATATTAGTTAATTTCTTTTCAGTCGGAAGTGCTTAATATATGCTTATGTTAATGTTTTATTACTAACGTATCATGCTGGATAGTAACGAAATCATATTTACATCTCTAATATTTTGCAACTCATATCTTCATTGGTGCAGTAAAATATATGATGACAATCCCACAAGTAAAGCCTCCTGTTTTTTCTAAATACCATCCCGTTTATTATTTATTATATGTACATAACTTAAAAGCTTGAACATTAGTCCATTTTTCTAAACAATTGCCACTACGGTTGTTTGGTTTTTGGAGATAGTATGACGGTTTTTCTATGCTTATATCATACCAGATAACTGCCAAGTCCTTCACAAAGTGCTGAACCTCATCATTCACCACTCCATCGGTTGTGAACCGCCTTTTGGTGAGATGTTCTTTTAATTTAGGGAACAGGTAACTATGAAGAGGATTTGTGAAAATGTTCTAAGTTCATTGTGGTCCCTGCAGGTATAAAGTATACCCTGTCTTGCGACAGTTGACTTTACCGGCAGACTTTTTTTAACTTCAGTGTAAATTATGTCACCTGGGACCTCTTATCATAACTTGGGCAACTGACATTCACCCTTTGGTCATATGTACCCTAAATTGATATTTGGGGGAAACCTCCTACGACGAACCTATAGTTAGGGTTTAGAACTTCCTCAAGGTGGGGTACTAGTTTGACCTCATCATTGAAAACTTTTCACATAGTCTTCAAAAATACATGAATTAGTGATTATGAAGAAAAATAGAACTATATTAAGCCCTTAAAATAATAAAAATATAATACTAATCAAACAAAATTTACTATATCTAAAAAATAAAAGTATTTTACCCTCGTATTTATGTTTAACACAAAAAAGACAGAGTTAGTTTTTTAAATTCGAAATAAAAGTTGGATATCTGCCAGTGTTCCTTCACTCACCGACTTTAATCAACAACAAAAGTTTTTGTAACAGTTTTACTTTTTATTCTAATTGTTTATCTTGAAATAAAAAAGTCCATCCATCCACCATCTGCGTCTTTTCATTGTCACTCTAATAGAATTTCTTTACTTTTTATTTATTAGTACTCTATTCATTTATATTTAATTTTTTTTTTTTAGTTTACTACGTTCCTCTTTTCTTTGTACACATAACTTTTTTCTCTATTTCTATTTCTACTCTATTGTTTTGTTTTATGTACATTGTTTGTATCATGTCAAAGTGGAGTGAAACGTTCATTACCAATAGTTAATCTTTACCATTTTGTACCTTTATTGCACCTCCCCGCCCCCTCTCCCCTCAACTATCTTCCTACAATAAATTCTTTTTGATTTAGTGATTTAAGTTCGATATATTCCTTGGATGTTCCTCGAAAATAATAGAAACCCAAGTCTTATAAATATTGTAAGGATAAAAAAAGACAAGATAGGCCGTGGAATTATCTTGACAGAAAGGTTGCAATGTGTACGAAGGAGAAAATAAATTATCTAGATCCGACGATAGAGCTGTTGGAGCTTAGATCCGGAGGCAGTAGAAGTTAGCCGATAGCAATCTCAAAGAGGCCACCCTTGCCAAAAACAACTGTCACGGGAAGTGATTTAGTGGGGCCACCTGGGGCCTTTTTGAACAACTCCAACAAACACTTCTCCAGCCACTACACTAATAGTTATAAAATAATTCCTGCAATGTGACCGTTCTGGGTTAGGCATGTTGACTAGGTTGGAAGGTCCCAATCGGTTCCAAATTAGTGGAAAATTAATAATTAACTTATCCTCTATAGAGCTTTAAAAATGTTTATTTCAATACGTATATTTACAATGTGTGTTTTAAAAAATAATAATTCCTTTGGAGACTATTTTGTATTGACCTTTATGAAGAACTGGTGATAAAACTATATGAGTGAAACTTTTATATTTATAAATGATATATTTAGCATAATCATATCCTCTATATGACACAAACATTTCTTTGTAAATTTAATATCTTTAAATGGTTAAGCAATGTTTAATTGATAGATTCTATTATTATTCAATATCTTAAAAAAAAAAGTTTTTAAGTGCTTACTACTGGCGCATCTATCCTATAATCAACAGTGAATGAGAAATATTAATTAATCACGAGTATAAATGACTTATTTTTATACAATGAATATATATCGGGTTCTAATAAAATCACTAATACTTGGACAATGCTGCAAATAGGTTTTGTTGATTTCAATCAGTCATTCCCTAATAATTTAGACGTTTCATAATCACTCCAATTTACCTAATTCGAAATCATGTATGTAATATTCTTTACTTGCATGCACACGCTAGAAATTTTGAAAAAAAAATTACAAAAATATAGATGACTTGGGGGGCAGTGCTCAGTGGAGATGTAATGAATGATTAACCTATCCGGAATATGTTTTTAATTTTTCTTTTCAGCAAAAAGTATCGGCTATAAATTAAAATTTATTTGTTTCTCTTTTTTTCTCTCGATTCGTATCCTTTTTTTTCGACTATCCTGGTTTGAGACATTCCACTGATTATGTATTGTCAATTACATGGCGAGATTATAAGTTCATCCATCATTTGTATTCGGGACTGTCATGTTCATTTACTATGTTATATTACCTGCAAATATGTCTGATTACGTTGCTCTAGATTGTTCAGTATAATTTTATATTTTTAACGTTCATACTATTTTTATCCCAATATTGTAATTGTTTGTTAATTATATTTCATTGAGCTGTTGTGGAATAATGCTGCTTTTTTAAGTCCATTATTATTAGTTTCCCAAACAAACCTCTGAGTCTCTCTATTCCATTAGGTAACTAATACGGTATGATGAAAATTGTTAATACATGTTAAGATTAAATGTGCCTTATGCTACTTATATGAAGTTGGTTGGTATTACATGTGCACGTGTTGCTATAGTAATGAACCCGAAGTATTTAATCATTGTACGAGACTCGGCTGCGATCAAATTGTTTCAATATTGCTTTTGAGTGGATCGGAATTTCCTTAATATTCTCATAGCTAACTTTAGGAGGCAACATCGTTAAATTAGAATCTGTTTTAACAAAAAATCAATCTGTAGCTTATATCTGTAAACTGTTATGGACCAACAGTTTTGGTCAATACAATATTCTTCATGGTGTTAACTGCTGACTGAAAGTTTTTATATTTTCTTGTAAATATGAATATCTGCATATTTGCTTCTGTTCCTCAGTTAATGTATTCTACATCATATATCTTTGGAGGTGGGAAAGTAATGTGTAATACAGACTAGAGCTGAAACTCTAGTTATTGGCCATTTTTTATAAACCTTTAGTACTCCTGGGAGGAGTTTAGTGTTGGAAAACTGGAAACAGCTTCATGTTCTTTATTTGTTTCTTGATACCAGTGACGCGGTTGGAAGAGAAGTGCTGGGATCTTTTGGAGCGATACTTTGCCTCCCACACGTGAGTGGCAAAGCTTTGCTTGAATTTCCCTGTAGAATCTAAATATTGTATGTAGGTGTGAATATGTATATATTATATTGTTACTTAAATAAGTATTATGAAGTAGATAAGTTATTTTTTATTTATTTCATTAGATTTATTTTCTATATTTTTGATTTGGATTCATATTGTTATTCATACAAATCATGATAGTATTTTCATTATATTATTTCGTTTATATATTTATTATTATTATTTTTATTTTAATTCAGTGAGCACTATTGTTATCGGTGCCATTTTTTCCCCTCTTTTCGTTTGATCTTTTTCTTCTTTTGTACTTCTATTTCTGTAAATATTGTTTGAATGAATATTTGAACAACAATACTTGATGGCCTTGATTTGTGTCAGATTATATAAATTCTCTTAAATAAATGTTATCATTTGACCTCAGATAATAATATCGTAAGTTTGCCAGGTTTCATTTTGTAGACCATGCTGGAGCAGGAGGACCTCCTAATTTTTTTGGCCACTTGAAGTACCAGTTGAAATGTTGTAACTGGAAAATGAACTATCAAAGATACATCTGCATTAAGAACCTTAATACCGGAGGGTAAAGTATTTACTCACATATCTATATAAGGCTACCGCAGGTATTTTCCGTTTTTACGTCGGGTAGTTTTAAAAATTATATCTGGATGGACGAACTAACTATACACTAAATGATTTATCAATTCATATTTTTTTCTGATGAAAAATTGTATTTTGTATGAATGATAATAGAGGTCGTAAAATATCCATTTTTAGAAATATTTCGTGTATTATAATAGAACCTGGTATCTGCTACAATTGGAGCTGCCCTCCTTGGAAGGCCCGCTAAAGCTAAATGTTTATTGGGACATTAGAGCGTGAGGAAGGATAGCCGGAGCCCAGGGGCCCAGTTATGGTAATCAGGAGGACCAGCAATTACCTAGTAGTGGCCGGCATTAGCCCTAATACTCTCCTATCCTTCTTATAGCTAGGCCCTTCTTGTATTATTGCCCGGTCAGCTTATTTAGTCTCTATTACCTCCTCTTTGCATTTAAAAGCCCTCCGTTCATCCTCCCTTTACCTACATTTTGTTCCAGGTAATCTTGGGCTTGGAATTTTTATGAGGCGGCTACACCCTTCCGGTTTTCTAAACTTATAAATGAGGCGTGAAGATGCAAAAGGGGCTTAGTCCAAATTTTTTAAGAAACCCAAAAATATTCATTTTGAGAAGGAGATGAATTTAACCGTTATATTTTGTGTCTGAATGGTAAGTTTTTGTATTCAACGAAATGTGTTTATTTATTTTAAAAAAAAAAATGGATCTATTTAAATAATTAAGAAAACATAGGCAATGGATATATATCCGTTTGTCAAAGCCTGTTTAACTAAAACGAAAACTTGAAAAAAAAAAAAAAACTTTAGAAAAATAATAAGTTATGTGCTTTAAAATATTAAACAAAGTTAAAATTTGTAAGGTATTAATCCCTCACATCGCTTTCCAAATGCATGTAATCTTAGCAATAAGGGTAGAATCACTACAGTTTAAAACTGTAATATTTCTGAATATATTTTTTTTTATATGTGGAGAAGTTGGTCAACTGGTATCGGGTATGGTCAGCAAATAAACAAAAACTATTTATTTATGCTGACGTTGCGACCTGAATATCAAGTCTTCATCGGGGCTAAAAAACAAAAAAGAAATAACAACCATCACTCAGAAAAACAAAAAAAAACGAAAATAATCAACAAAAATATAATATTATAGAAGTGAGAAGATATGTAAGTAGTGTCTAAAATAATGTTAAAAGCAATTAAAATCAACATAATGAAATATATGAAAGGACAGTGAAATATATAATACAATGGCCAAGAGGGTTGTTATATAGATAAGGGGAAAAAATCAGTTATATAGATGAGTACAATAAATAAGCAACAAAAAAAAAAAATCCTAGATAAAAAATTGTAGGAATTTGAGGAATAGGGGATAAGAAATATAGAGGAAGGAACAGAGGATAAGAAATATAGAGAATGGGAAATAAAGAAAGCAAGGAATATTGAATGCGAAAGGAAACACTTACAGCTCAGGCAGAGATTCTGGCTAGACTGGTTAAATTTTAGCTCCGCCGATAGAGAGCGAGCACAAATACAGGAAATTGTTAGAAATGCCGTTAAGGTAAAATAGGAAAAAAGAAATGAAATTGAATTAACGTTGAAGACCTATTGGTCAGGTCGAAACGTCAACATAAATAAATGGTTTTTGTTTATTTGCTGACCGCACCCTTCCCCCGGACCATCTTTTCCACATATTAAACTATTTAAACCTCATTAGATTTTATGACATATGTTTTACGATGACTCTGTGTTTTATTGTATAGATGTTACCCTTGTTGCCAAGATTACATGCACATCTACAAACAACCATTTTTTGAGATGTTACACTGTTGATCTGTGACAGTGGCATGTTAACCAACAGCGCTCTTTCCAGTGTATCGTATATAGTTGCTAAAAGCTCTCCAATCATGGCCTTTTAATAAACTGAGTAATTGTTCTGCAAAGCAGGTTCGCAACCCAAAATATTTTATACTGATTTCAACATACTTGTGACAGATTCTCAAAACGTGAATGATGTCTTCATTTTCTTTGGAGTTACATAGCGGTTATTGATACTGTCACGCATCTATGGTTTTATACTTAAAATGAGTTATTCCGCTTTTCACTGTAAAATCGACCCCATCGAAACTAGATCAAAATTATCATTTAAATATTGCGTTTCTGTGAAATCCTTTTACTGTCTAATGTATGTTTTTCAGATATACAATAATGCTCTTATGATGCCTGACCAAGCAAAAATTTGGCAAAATTAGTAAATTATATTATTTTCATACTACAATATTTTTATTATTTTTATTCTTAATCATTAATATTAAACAGTTATATGAAAAATAAAAATAATTGTATTTAATTTTTTATGATGTATTTTTTATATACCATTGCTAAATTGTATTTTGGTTTTACATTAAATCTTTCTCTACTTCTTCTTAAATATATCTCATGGGGAACCAATATTGTCTAGCACTTATTTAATTATTACATAAAAAAGTATTTTTTATTCAAAAAGTGTTTTTCAATAATGGATACTTAAAAAAGAAATATATTTTCACTACTCCCAAATAGATAATATAAAATATTTTCCGATCATAGATAAATATATTGCTGTTTATGGCGGAAATAAATGGCTTCGGCGACATTAAATTCAAGAAGAAAAAAATTAAATAAGTGATTTACAGCTTGATAAAATGTCATTTTTTTTAATAATTAGTTTTTTCGGCCTAACGGCTTGTGAGTGGATTATGAATATTTTTAGCATTTTCAAATAATATATTTAAGGTAATATGTTTAACTGTTGAAGTTTCAGTTTTATATTTTTTTAATTCGCTTTGAGTACTGAACAAGACATATGATGATGTAATTATAGATTTGTATTCAGACAGCTAAAAAATGTTTATACTATCCATAATAAAGGATTTTATTTCTTTTTAACAAAGAATTTTTACTAACCCAGTTTAGTATATGATGTATATTTTAAATTATAAATTGATCTTTAAATATTATTAAACCACAATGTATTTTCAAAATAAATTTTCTAAACGATTCTATTGATTTTAAATGAAATTGCATACATTAATTGTTCTAAACGGAATTATAGTTTTTATTTTTATCATGATTAAACTAACTATAGAAGAAGGATAATAATGAGATAAACAGTATTATTTTATGTTAAAAACAATTTATATATTCGAATCCCAGTTAAGATTTATCATGGGTCCCAACAAGCTAATTTAGTTGGTAGGGTTGAGCGAGTTTGAGAGTCGGTTTATGTTCCATTGGAGTCAGCACCAAGCACAAGAGGCTCATTGTGAACTCAGTTACGGGAAGTAAGTTGTGAGCCCTGGGCTTAGTGGGTAATGTAAAGGGCCGATTATCTCAAGTTGGATTGGCACAAGTTTAAGAAGAGAAAAAGCTGACTCCATTCCTAATCCAGTTTTAATAGGAAGCTCAGGGGGGTTTTGTCGTGGGGGAGGAGGGAAGGATAAGTTGTGTGAACTGCTCTTTTCTTGATCGATCTTGGCCGGGCCCCGCCTCTTTGGGGACGTTAACACATCGTCTAGATAAAGAGCTCTGGAAGTAGAAATAAACTGAGAATAAGCGAGTGTAAATGAGCCCCCTTGCAGCTTCAAAACAGTGACATGTCGCTAATGGAATCTGTACCTCTATACCTTCCCCCTCTCCTATATACCTTTCTCCCCTCCCCTATATACCTCCCCCCACTCCCCTCTATAAATTACCCTAATCTCTGATTGGAATCCTACTTTTTAGGATTTTCCATTTCCTAAGGCACAGTCCGGCATTACGGTCTCGAATGCTTTTCCAATATATATCTTAGCCCTTAAATGGATTTATCTTTTAACTGGTTTTCTAGAAAAGGGGGATTCGTTGCTGGTCTTTAAGAATGAAAAAATAAGTCCCATCGGTGGATTAAAACAAGATACTGTTGCTTGTAATTAAAATCGCATTTTAATTACTTCAACACAAACTCAATTTATATCATGTATTCTATGACGATTTAAGATAATAGAAAATTCAAGGATTGTTTTATTATAGAAGAGTTGTATTTTTATTAAAATAATATAACACGAATTTGTTTCATATATAATATATAGTAACAAAGACAAATAATGTATAATTATTGAGGTTCAGATTAATAAAAAAATGATATTGCGGTGACGTTTTGCAACTTTATAGTTCGCATGATCATGCTAATTGTTATATAACTGAGCGTCGTAGGTCTTCCAACTTATACAAGGTTTGCAGCGGGACTGGCAGTTCTACTAACTATACGGGTTCGAATCCGGCTGTGATAGATAATTATTTAATCTGTTCCTGTATCCGTGAGTCAACCCCGTGGGTTCGCGAGCTATAGAGCCACCCCATAAGTGTACCTTTTATCGGAGAAAAATTTGGAGGCCGAGCGTGATTTTGACTAAATCATCCATCTCCTTGTACGACTGTTGGTCTAGTAACAATACTTCCTTACCAAGTACTGCACCCCTGAAACTTCATGGTTTGTTGTGGTACAGATTATTAATTTTTTTTTTGTACCAGTATATGCTGGTAAAAATAGTTATATATACACACACATACTTATATGTTCCCCCCTTCTACATTTAGGGATTTCCAGTGTTCTCTGTCGGATCCAATGGGCTGAAAGCTGTTATGTATGGTTGAGTTGGGAAGTAAGATGTGCGAGTGAATTTCACTCAAAATTTGGGATTATAAAACTTTTATTCCTCTAGAAAATATTCCTTGATCATAATATTTATGTTATTATTAATTAATTGAAAGGTGAGAAAAAAACGTGAATTTTTAATTATGGTGTCGCCGCAAATGAGGATTATAAATTATTTTTACAATTTTTTTTTAAAGATTTTCCTAAAATTGTTTAAGAAGTTTTGTTTGTTTATTTATTAGGAGCACTGAGAATTTTACGACGGATTTTGGATTTTTAGGGTTGAATACGAGAGGAATTCGTTGATTTTGTGGAACCCCAAAGGTCAACTCTGTATCTCCAAACCGGCCTTATGATAGACATATCAGTCTATTTAATCGAATGGTGACTTAAACCGTTTATTTAAAAATACTGTACCAGATCTTGCTGCAAATGAGGAATATAAATTATTTTTCTTTTTGAAGATTCTATCACGAAAATTGTTTAAGAAGATTTGATTGTTTATTCGTGACAAATTAAGTTTATTTAATAAATTCTGTAATTAAGTTTGCCTATTAAATAATTTTGTATAATAAATGCTGTTATCAGAATCGGTGTGCAGTTTTTAATCTTAAATGAGGAGTCCACGTTAGTTGTTCGTCCAGATTCATTTTAAGTATCTCTTAAGTTGGGATAAATGGAATGTTATTGTAGGATACTACAGGGTAATTAATTGTTTTAAATAAATAGAGTTCCATTTCATGGGTGTACCCAGCGGGAGAAGTAGAAGAGACAAAAGTTAATAAAAAATAATTGTTTTTTCTAATTTTAATAACTAATAAAGCATTGCGAAATTATACATAATTTTCTTAAAATTTTAGTTTCATTCGCCTTTTCCATGCTAAAATGTTAGAATCTGATTGATTATGGCTGTCTCCCCTCCCCTTATTTTTGATGATGCTGAGTACGCCCTTGGTTTCATTAATTCATGATTTGGTGGAAAAAAGTCCGAGTTCAAAATTAGATGGTATTAACATCAGAAGTATGAGTGTTACTCCCCCCCCCCCCATTTCTTACGTCGGTCCAAGACTCACGTTAGAGACCTACACCGCCCCTGTGCAATGCAGAGAACCATGTGCGTGGAGGGACGTTAGTGAATGATGGATAGTGAAATGATCTTTACCTTTCGAACTTGATAACCAGGCATACCTATCCTGCTATTCACTAATGAAATCTTTTTTCATCCATCTAAAACCTTCTTGTCGAAAGTTTCACATTTTCCAACTCTTCCCGAACACCGCTTTACTATCTTATCAGCTCGCTCATTGCCTTACAAACCCACATGACCTGGAACCCATTGGAGCTTAAATTTGTTATTTGAGATGAACTATGAACTTCTTCTATTATGTTATTTATTAGGTAAGATGAAATATGTTCTCGATATTACTTGGAAACAGTCAACGAAAAATGCTTTTTCAGAACAAGGTATTTTTTTTTTTACTAGGGATGGAAGAAACCTTAATCAATAATTCAGCAATAATTTTATTGATATCATTTTTGGACTTAGTTTATGAAAAAATGAAACAAAGTTATTGCAACCATTGCAATGAAAGAAAGAGTTTATATTATTTAATAAATTGTTAGCTTTCATCATTGATTGGGTTTTATGACCCAACGGATCATGCCAAAATATTTGTCTTTGTTGGCTGAAGTGTAATATTACTTACTTCATTGGAAACAATGGGATGAAAAGAGAAAGGACGGCGGAGCGGTGATGGAGAACCCCTAGAGGAGGCTGTATGATGTGAAATATGTGTTGAGAGAGGTGGAGTTATTCCGGCAACACATAAAGCAATCATTATGATAAAGACTCCACGCCGAGTTGTGGGCCCTGGAATTTCATTAGCCCACACCGAGCCTGCATACTTCTACCCCCCTCTCCCTCTCTTCCCCTCCCCCTCCTACCCACGACACCAGAAAAATACCTTTCCAACACCACACACGAACCCACATTATTGTAGGACCTGTTTGCTGGAATTGGAATTGTTTACCTTCTCCTCCAATTTGGTACTTTTCCAACTTCCTTACACAATTACTATTTTTTTTTCTCCCTACCTCTGGAAAAATACCATTCCAAAGAATGTCATTTACCGAATGGAAAGCGGCTGTTTATCTTTATTTTCATTAGCAATTTCCTCTTTCATTTGTGTTACGTTAGGGCTACCTCAAATGGTAAAATTATACTTGGTTGGATATTAAGGTGGTTGCAAATTAGTTTTAATTGTCTTGAATTTAAACTGATTGTTTCATTAGTACTATTTACTATGTTGTTGTTGTTTACATTAAAGAAAAATAAAACTATGGACTGTTTTCATTGCTCTATTGCCAGAAAACATATATTTGGTTTTAGAATTTTGAAATCATATAAATATTTAGTGATTTGTAGATTCCTTTATTTAAAATATATAAAATCAACCAACGTTTCGGAGTTTTCCTATATTTCCTAAGAACCCTGATCTTTCCTAATTTAGAATGCAGCAATAAAAATAAAACCAATTTTACATGTATTATTTAATTGTTTAGTAAAATTCGTATAAAAGACCTTGTATCGCCATTTTTTTTTTCATGATCACTACCTTCGTAGATCTACGTAAACTAAAAAAACACGATTTTAATTGAGCTTTTAAATTCGACGAAATAAAAATAGAAGCTCTTTTGATCTTTGGTATCGAAAAAAAAACTTTGATGTTACAAGGTAATTTATATGATTTTCAATTGGTAATTAAAAAATATATATATTGCATTGTTTCATATTTGTAGATAACCTGAAGACGCTGGAGCACTCCGTAACGTTGGTTGATTTCATATATATTATCATATATATTAGCTTTTCGAAATAATTCAAAATTCAATATTATTATTTTAACATTCCCTATTAAATTTTTAAACTGAAAATTTTATCA